>NC_060954.1:43790651-43826629 GCF_022045245.1 Lucilia cuprina
ATAATATAATTAAAAAATGTATTTTTAAATTTATGGCCGTCAAAAAAGATATAATAGAAATGCATTTAATAAATTTTATTTAAAAATAAGCAAAAATTTGAAATCACTAATACAAGTTTAAAGGAAACGTTATTTTTGAATGAAATTCTTTTCTAATTTGTGTAAATATTTATAGTTTTTGAACAAAAAAACAAAAATATTGTTGTTAGTTATGAATAGCTCAATATTTATTATTATTATTACTTGTAGACAAAATTATCTTAAAAATATTTACAATTTGTTGTCGACATTTCTTAAATTTTTTTTTCTATGAATTTTAGACTTATTTTCTATTTTACTACATATGCGATATAATATTGACTAATTAGCATATTTGGTTTATTTCGTTGCTCTTTTTCTCTAGTATCTTTCAATTCAATTCTTCTTTTAGTATATATTTTTTTATAATCAGTCTTTTTAGACTTGAATTGAAACTTGTATGATTCTTTGAATCGTTTTTAAGTAGTTATGAGGTTTTCTTGTTATTTTTTTTTGTTACTTAACGTCTAATAATGACCTAAATTAAAAGCTTTATAAAAAAATTTTACACAAAAAATTTCGCAATAATATAATGCAAGTAGAAAACAAGTAAAAAAAGATTGTCGAGGGCATGATGATACCCTATATAGGTGATAGAGAAGATTGGTCATCAGAGTAACAAATAAGTACTTTTCTGACGTAAAATCTACACTAAGGTTTCGGTACAAGGGACTTGTTGAGAGGACAAGTTAGACTTATTGCAGGACAAAGATTCGGGGCACCAAAGTTCCTTTTCATTAATATGTCTATTTCATATATGAAGCATATCCATTAACCCTACTTTCCTTATAAAACTACTTACATTTCTCCTCTTCATTTCAATAGCATTTTCTTAGGAAAATTCTCTAATTACACACACTTCATTGAAACTCATATTAAATGCCCTTAACCTTGATGCAACTTATAAGTTCTTATATTTAACATATATAAACATTAAATTAGTCGTTTGACATCATTGTGAAAGGTGATACCGCTTTAAAGCGAAAATAAAACTTCAAACTCAACATATTCATTTGTAGCATTTAATTATTTATAGTTGTGGTTGTTGTTTTTGGCAACTTCCGCTCGATTGAAAATACAAATTTATTACATGAATTTTAATAACTAATACAGAAAGAAGAGAGAGCAACAAAAAAAAAATAAGAAATAAAACATAAAATAAACTAAAATAAATACTTGTAAATTTATGTATTTATTCGCATAATGTTGTTGTTATAAATACGACGACCGACCGACAACCATTTGAATTTATTGTATTTTTCTTCAGTTACAAGTTTATTGACATGAATAAAACAAACATGACATTATTTTTTTTGTGAACAATTTTTTGATATACCCTACACCATTGTAGACGAGCGACTGGGCCAGACTAGAATATACAATGGACTATAAACTAGACTATAGACTAGACTATAGACTAGACTATAGACTAGACTAGACTATAGACTAGACTAGACTATAGACTAGACTAGACTATAGGCTAGACTAGACTATAGGCTAGACTAGACTATAGACTAGACTAGACTATAGACTAGACTAGACTATAGACTAGACTATAGACTAGACTATAGACTAGACTATAGACTAGACTATAGACTAGACTATAGACTAGACTATAGACTAGACTATAGACTAGACCATAGACTAGACTAGACAATAGACTATAGTATAGACTATAGACTAGACTACTGACTATAGACTAGACTATAGACTAGACTAGACTAGACAATAAACTATAGTATAGACTATAGACTAGACTACAGACTAGACTATAGACTAGACTATAGACTAGACTATAGACTAGACAATAGACTATACTATAGACTAGACTACAGACTATAGACTAGACTATAGACTAGACTATAGACTAAACTATAGACTAGACTATAGACTAGACTATAGACTAGACTATAGACTAAACTATAGACTAGACTATAGACTAGACTAAACAATAGACTATAATATAGAGTAAACTATAGACTAAACTTTAGACTAGACTATAGACTAAACTTTAGACTAGACTATAGACTAGACTATAGACTAGACTATAGACTAGACTATAGACTAGACTATAGACTAGACTATAGACTAGACTATAGACTAGACTATAGACTAGACTATAGACTAGACATAGACTAGACTATAGACTAGACTATAGACTAGACTATAGACTAGACTATAGACTAGACTATAGACTAGACTATAGACTAGACTATAGAGACTAGACTATAGACTAGACTATAGACTAGACTATAGATAGACTATAGACTAGACTATAGACTAGACTATAGACTAGACTATAGATAGACTATAGACTAGACTATAGACTAGACTATGATAGACTATAGACTAGACTATAGACTAGACTATAGACTAGACTATAAGACTAGACTATGACTAGACTATAGACTAGACTATAGACTAGACTATAGACTAGACTATAGACTAGACTATAGACTAGACTATAGACTAGACTATAGACTAGACTATAGACTAGACTATAGACTAGACTATAGACTAGATATAGACTAGACTATAGACTAGACTATAAGACTAGAAATATAGACTAGACTATAGACTAGACTATAGACTAGGACTATAGACCTAGACTATAGACTAGACTATAGACTAGACTATAGACTAGACTATAGACTAGACTATAGACTAGACTATGACTAGACTATAGACTCGACTATAGAACTAGACTATTAGACTAGACTATAGACTAGACTATAGACTAGGACTATAGACTAGACTAATTACTAAGACTATAGACTAGACTATAGACTTAGACTATAGACTAGACTATAGACTAGACTATAGACTAGACTATAGACTGACTATTAGACTAGACTATAGACTAGACTATAGACTAGACTATAGATAGACTATAGACTAGACTATAGGACTAGACTATAGACTAGACTATAGACTAGACTATAGGACTAGACTATAGACTAGACTATAGACTATAGATTAGACTATAAACTAGACTATAGACTAGACTATAGACTAGACTATAGACTAGACTATAGACTAGACTATAGACTAGACTATAGACTAGACTATAGACTAGACTATAGACTAGACTATAGACTAGACTATTGACTAGACTATAGACTAGACTATACACTAGACTATAGACTAGACTATAGACTAGACTATAGACCAGACTACAGACTAGACTATAGACCAGACTATAGACTAGACTATAGACTAGACTATAGACTAGAGTATAGGATACACTATAGACTAGACTATAGACTATACACTAGACTAAAGACTATACTATAGACTAGATTATAGACTAGACAATAGACTAGACTATAGATTAGACTATAGACTAGACTATAGACTAGACTATAGACTAGTCTATAGACTAGACTATAGACTAGACTATAGACTAGACTATAGACTAGACTATAGACTAGACTATAGACTAGACTATAGACTAGACTATAGACTAGACTATATACTAGACTATAGACTAGACTATAGACTAGACTATAGACTAGACTATAGACTAGACTAGACTATAGACTAGACTATAGACTAGACTTTAGACTAGACTATAGACTAGACTATAGACCAGACTATAGACTGGACAGTAGACAAGACTATAGACTAGACTATAGACTAGACTATAGACTAGACTATAGACTAGACTATAGACTAGACTATAGACTAGACTATAGACTAGACTATAGACTAGACTATAGACTAGACTATAGACTAAACTATAGACTAGACTATAGACTAGACTATAGACTAGACTATAGACTAGACTATAGACTAGGCTATAGACTAGGCTATAGACTAGACTATAGACTAGACAATAGACTAGACTATAGACTAGACTATAGACTAGACTATAGACTAGACTATAGACTAGACTATAGACTAGACTATAGACTAGACTATAGACTAGACTACTAGACTAGACTATAGACTAGACTATAGACTAGACTATAGACTAGACTATAGACTAGACTATAGACTAGACTATAGACTAGACTATAGACTAGACTATAGACTAGACTATAGACTAGACTATAGACTAGACTATAGACTAGACTATAGACTAGACTATAGACTAGACTATAGACTAGACTATAGACTAGACTATAAGACTAGCCTATAGACTAGACTATAGACTAGACTATAGACTAGACTATAGACTAGACTATAGACTAGACTATAGACTAGACTATAGATTAGACTATAGACTAGACTATAGACCAGACTATAGACTAGACTATAGACTAGACTATAGACTAGGACTATAGACTAGACTATAGACTAGACTATAGACTAGACTATAGACTAGACTATAGACTAGACTATAAACTAGATTATAAGACCTAGACTATAGACTAGACTATAGACTAAGACTGTAGACAAGACTATAGACTAGACTATAGACTAGACTATAGACTAGACTATAGACTAGACTATAGACTAGACTATAGACTAGACTATAGACTAGACTATAGACTAGACTATAGACTAGACTATAGACTAGACTATAGACTAGACTATAGACTAGACTATAGACTAGACTATAGACTAGACTATAGAGGACTATAGACTAGACTATAGACTAGACTATAGACTAGACTATAGACTAGACTATAGACTAGACTTTAGACTAGACTATAGACTAGACTATAGACTAGACTATAGACTAGACTATAGACTAGACTATAGACTAGACTATAGACTAGACTATAGACTAGACTATAGACTAGACTATAGACTAAACTATAGAGTAGACTATAAACTAGACTATAGATTAGATTATAGACTAGACTATAAATTAGACTATAGACTAGACTGTGGACTAGACTGTAGACTAGACTATAGCCTAGACTGTAGACAAGGCTATAGATTAGACTATAGACTAAACTATATATTACACTATAGAATAGACTATAGGTTAGACTATAGACTAGACTATAGACGAGACTATAGATTAGACTATAGACCAGACTATAGACTAGACTATAGATTAAACTGTAGATTAGACTAAACCTTAGACTAGAATTTAAACTGTTGTATAAACTAGGCTTTAGACCGTACTATAGACTACACAACACTATAGACTAGAAAAGACTATACTATAGACTAGACATAGGCAAGATTATAGATTATATAAATGACTTTAGGCTACTAGACTATACTTTAAACTAGACTATAGATTAGGCCATATACTAAAATATAGACTATATTATTAATAGACTCAAGACTTCACTATTGACTAGGTCAAAGCCTAAACTCTAGACTAGACCATTTGCTAAGTTTAAACTATAAATTTAACTAGTTTACACATTACACTATATTATACTTGGCATTCTTTGACATCAGTCCGTTTTTGGATATAGGGCACAACATGGTCGTTTATACCCATAAATGTATATGTATTTCATGTAATTTTTTATGTACAATTTTTCGCATTCGTACACAATGATCTAATTCATGACACGTTTATGCTAAACTTGCAATTTAAACAAAAAATAATAATAATTTTCTTTTATTAATATTTTTCAATGTTTTTTTGTTAGTTTTACTCTTTTTTTCTTTAAACCACACTTATGTAAGTTAATGGCTGGCTTGCTGTCTGTGGGTCTGTCTGTCTTGTTGTCTACTTAAGGAATTGTAGCGAATGAAAAAACAATCGTATTAAATTTCTTTCTTTTTTGTTAATTTTTTTGTTTCCAGTCTTTGGAGAACATTGACTTTATTAAAAAGTATAAAAACTAATAACTTAGTTTTTAGTTTTAAGTATGGAAAATATGTAGTTATTAAATTTAAATATTGCTGGCATTTAAATAGAATTAACTATAGTGTGTTGTTAGTTAAGTTTTGAGATAGTTGGAGTGTTTTCTTTAAATATAATTGGCAATAAACATTTAACTGGGTTGAAACGGTTTTATTTAAATATGTTTAATGAGATTGTGTTAATATTTTCGTTTCAATTTCACATATTTGTAGAAGAGCTTTTTTGGAAAGTTCTATACATAATTGTATGGTGGTTGTGGAAGTTACGTCCTATATTCTATTTTGTTTTATTTTGTTTTCGATTAGATTATATTTATTGTGAGAAAATATACATATTTATACTAAAGAAGGTTTTCTAAGATAGAGTATAGTCTAGACTATAGACTAGACTTTAGACTAGACTTTGGACTACACTTTAGACTAGGCTGAGGACTAGGGTCTATAGACTGGACTATAGACTAGGCAATATACTGGACTGTAGACTTGACTATAGAATAAAATATAGACTAGACTATAGAATAGACTATAGACTAGACTATAGACTAGACTATAGACTAGACTATAGACTAGACTATAGACTAGACTATAGACTAGACTATAGACTAGACTATAGAATAGACTATAGACTAGACAACACTATAGACGAGAGTGGACTATACTATAGACTAGACTAGTACTTATGTTAAAGTAATTTTCGTAAATACAATGTAAAATTTCGTAATATTTTCCAAACTTTTGATTGCATTAGTGTAAACAGGTTAACGTAAAAGTTTCATTGGAGTTTTGAAGAACTTTTGTTTCAGTGTAATTAATTGTGTATGGATAACATTTTGTATACTCTGTGTGTATACTGGACTAGGGTCTATAGACTGGACTATAGACTAGGCAATATACTGGACTGTAGACTTGACTATAGAATAAACTATAGACTAGACTATAGAATAGACTATAGACTAGACTATAGACTAGACTATAGACTAGACTATAGACTAGACTATAGACTAGACTATAGACTAGACTATTGACTAGACTATAGACTAGACTATAGACTAGACTATAGACTAGACTATAAACTAGACTATAGACTAGACTATAGACTAGGCTATAGACTAGACTAGGCTATAGACTAGACTATAGACTAGACTATAGACTAGACTATAGACTAGACTATAGACTAGACTATAGACTAGACTAGGCTATAGACTAGACTATAGAATAGACTATAGACTAGACAACACTATAGACGAGAGTGGACTATACTATGGACTAGACTAGTATGTTTTTTCGTAAATACAACGTAAAATTTCGTATTATTTACCAAACTTTTAACGTATTATTTACCAAGGTTAACGTAAAAGTTTCATTGGATTTTTGAAGAGCTTTTCTTTCAGTGTAACTAATTTCGTATGGATAACATTTTGTATACTCTACACCACTATAGTGGATAGGTCCTTCAAGTATACCAATCGTTTCAGAATCACTTTCGATTTAGCTATATCTGTATGTCCCTCTGTGTGTTCATGTAAAGTTTATGCGAACTTTACCGGTCGCAGTTATCAAGATAACTTGATGAAATTCGATTTTTATTTAAGGACAAACGATATTGGAAAATGGTCCAAAAAAATCTAATAATAAGAAACATTATGCACCGTATAAATCAGGTCCATTTAAAGGGTTTTTTTCAACTTAAGAACGAATTCTTTTAAATCGCATAGATGGCATTAAAAGATATTGACTTATGTGCTCCTCATCATACATCATCTTATCCTTTGTCCTTTCCCATGTTATTGTTGGTATTCTGTTTCCGAATGTCCAGTAGGGTTACGCCAAAACCAATGGCATTTCGATTAACATGCAGCGAATGTCTGTGAGTTTAAGAGTTAATGATTAGAATAACACTGTAGAACCTTTAGGGTCATAGGTCAAATTTTAATTTATTCTATGAGCCATGTTATATCTCATTCCTATAAGATATTCCAGAAAATCTAAGTAAGCTATAAGATTGAGCTCTTTTTCTTCCAAAAAATAACCTTCGAATTTCTACTAAACGATTTATTAGCAATCCACTTATTAGCTCAATTCATTCATATAAATGTTTTCAAAAAAATACGAAAAAATTAGAATACGAACGTGAAATACAAAGAATTAAAATAAAAAATATAAAATCTGGCAACCGGTTTTCTAATTTAACGGCAAATAACGAAAGATCATAATAAATTTTGCAAATAATAAATGAAAGAAACATATAATCATAATGCCCACATGTTTATGATGAACTAACTACATACTACGAATGAATGAGTATCTGAGCAGATGCTAGACACAAATAAAAATTTATGGTTTATTAAACATATTTAAAGCATAAACAGACACAGAAATCTTTTTCTCAAATCCCTCTCAGTTCATTGAAAGTAAATGCTGCATGCTGTGCATGTTAAGTTAAAGCTTTAACAATAGAAATTAATGAAAGTGTGACACAGAGATTAATTTGTATGAGCTCTAGGAAATTGTTATTACAAAGTAATGTTTAAAGTAATGCTAAGAGTATCTGCTGAGAGTTTCATAAAATTTTACTACTTCTTTTTCCTAAATTTACCTAAATTTGTATGCTTCTTTAAATAGTTTTATTAAACAAGAAGTTAATTTACAAGTCAAATGTGCAAAATTTGTGATTCTTGTTTAAATGGCAACGGAAGAAACATCTTAAAGATGTACATAACAACACATTATGATAAATATCTAAACAATAACTTATCAACAAAAAAAAATTTTGCAGAAAAAAAGAACTAAAATTAAGTTTTGCTCACAAAGTTAAAAGACAAAAAAGACCGCCGCGAAAAAATAATAAAAAATATCTAAACAAAAAAATAACGGAAATTGCATACAGGAACAATCAAAATATTTTTACCAACACTCTTGCCGATAAATGTTGTTCCGTTGGTTTTGCTCATTCATTCACCATGTCATCTGTTTGTCTGGAAAAAAATTATTTTTTTTAAATTTTACACTTCGTTTAAAGTATTTTTCTGTAAAAAAAAATATAAGAAAAATCTCTACATTTTACGCATGCTCAGTCGAAGGCTTAAGTTTGAGCATTTAATTTTCTTTACGCATGCCATCATACGATTAACATCGCCATCTCGCCATCATCATCTTAATGGTCTCTGACAAATGGTGCGCAACATTATTATTATTATTAATTTATGGTGAGTTTGCAGTAAGTGGATTTAAAAGAATGTATAAAATATACATATGGAGTCTGCCTTTTTAGGCCATCAATAAAGCCAATTTCGGTAATATCGGTAGATGGATAACATGTTCCAATAAAATAAATAGTAGTGGGCCAGTGCAAAGAGACTATAAGTACAATGAGGCTAAACTTTCCAACCACATGTTTTTTTAACGGCTATAACTGTCGCATATTCTGAGAGTTTTTCTTTTAATGCTTACTTCAAACATATCAGATGCACTCGGTACAGATTTTCCCTGATGGGCTGGCAAAATTTTAATATCTTATAATAGATAGGACGCTTTTATTCCCACCAAATACAGAGCCATTACCTAGCGCCCTAAGATGACATCAATACAATTTAGTCGATTGTTACAAAGTCTGGACTATAAGTATGACGAGTTAAAACTTCCCTACCACTTTCTTCTGATATAGTTTTTAACTGGTACAATAGCCATTAATTCTAGAAGTTTTTCAGCCAATGCGCCCATCAAACAACACAGATTCCATATCGTATCCCATAGAGAGCTTTTTACATCGATGAGAACAAATATTGGAACGTTATAAAGTCCGGACTATAAGTATGGCAAAATAAACTTCGCTTTAAACAAATTGGATGCAATCGGAATAGATATTTCGTGAAACACAGGAAAAATTTTATCATTTCATTATAGATAGCGACCTTTTAAACCTACCAAATACAGAGCATAATCCATAGCGCCCCAAATATTTAGCCGATTACAGATATCATGTTCTAAATTTAACTGTATCCCAGAGCATCTTGCATTGGTAAAAAGAAATGGTGGAACGTTACAAGTTCTGGACTATAAGTATGGTGAGGTAAAACTTCCCAAACTTCGCTCCAAACAAATCGGAGGTATTCAGTATGGATACCCTAATAGGCACTGGTAAAATTTAAGCTCTTCATTATATACCTACCAAATAGAGCGCATTATCTTAGCGCCCTGGTTATTTAGGCAATTTCGGATATCATGTTCTAAAGTAAATCATATCGCATAGAAAGCAATTTTCCTTATTCCTTATTTTCTGATTTTCCAATAAAGTATCAGTTTGGCTGTAAGTCTAAAAGGTCATAAAATGGTCGTTATAATTTCCATGACGATTAGTTTATAATTGACACCAGGTCCTATATATCATCTTTAAATAAATTAAGAGCTCGTATAGAATCAGACATGCCAGATAAATTTTGTTAACTAGGATTATCCAATTTAGATATATATTTTTCATTGCTTATAGACATCGCTGTCTATTGTCCATCTATCTGTTCGAAGGAAACAAAATCATAGTGGGACGTAACAAAGTTTGGACTATAAGTATTCCTTATCAATAATGCCCGCTTATTCTATAAGTTTTTCGACCAATGCTTGCTTCAAACGAATCAGATGCATTCGGAACACATTTTCCGTAATGAACTGGTAAAAAATTCATCTCTTATAGTAGATAGAAAGCTTTTATATCCCCCATTATCCTAGCCCCCTGATTATTTGACTTTAGTGTCGATATAACTTATTGGCCGGGCTTTACATACGATTTCTTAAATATACTTCAGGGTATCGCAATGGATCTCATTTTCATCGAAAGCCACAATTCCGTTTAAAACTTGGACAAATAAGATCTTCTTTCAAGATCTCAATTCGTATGGTAACAAAGTTTTAAATTTTTGAAAACAAATGCTCCATCCTAAGGTTGGGTGAAGTTAAATGTAAAACAAAATTATTAAGACTAGCTACATAATCAGTAATTTTAAAACGTTTTCGAGCAGCAGGAGGTATTCAAAAGCAGAGAAATTGCTAACCATACGATCTGAACCCAAAAGAGCTGGACGTTTCATGTCAATGTATGTCAAAGTATTCGTAAATCTTAAATAGTCCCTGAAAAACAACTAGTAAATTGGAAGCCTAACTTTAATAGATTCTAATATTAAACAAGCAAGAGTTTGCTTTATAATGGTGGTTGCGTTTTTGTAGAAGTTTCAATTTTAAATACTTCCCCTTTATTTGTTTTAATAATTTGGCAAACACTTAAGCTCACGTAAGCAGGGGTTGTGACATCTGTTTGATTACCTGAGCAATAAAACTCATGTCTTTTTTTAAACAATTATAAGTATTAAACACATTTCCGCCAAAGAGCAGGGATGTAGCGAAATTTGTTCACTAATAATAACACCAGGTGACACTATTTGATTTTTGTTAGATTTTAAAAGCTTAGCTGCAGCTTTCGTTCTGTTCCATATTATTCTGTATTACAGGGTAAATTTACTTCAATTTACGAGTATATAATGACCATACATGTTGTCGTTTAAATTCTTTGTTCACATAACTATGTTATTTTACAGACAATCTTCGCGAAATTGTCCTCCAACTCCAACGATTTGCTTATCTTCCAAAGTTCAAAATTACTTCATAACTTTCGTTATTAAAGGCTCAGAAATCATGATTTACATAATATGTGAAATGGACTTGGTTGTTGAGCTGTTGGTGGGGAGTTTTACTGTAACATAGCGAATCTTTACCCAATCGTTTATAATCCAAATACTACAGGACGTTGTGGATCTGTCCGACATTAAATAAAGTGAAAGTTGTCCGAAAAACGATCGTAACATTTGAGCAAACATTAAGCTTTAAATGACAATGATAAGCTGCAGGTTGAAAATTTTGCCTTAACCTTCATATTGTTCAGATATTGGTCCATCCAATAATTCATTTCAGTCGCTTTAACTACGCTTTAGAACAGGGTATGATAAATTGTCTTTGTTTATTCCTTCCGTTCTAAAGAGTTCTGGCGGAAAAGTGGACCTTTTATATAAATCTAAAATCTAACACCAAATTTATGTTGGTCCAAAGTTGTTCTAAACTGTCGTATAGAAAATGCGACAATAATATTCCTATAGAGAACCTGTTCCGAAAATGTTTTCTTTTTCACAAATCTGCTTTAACTATAATTATGCGGCGATTAGTTTAATATAGAACCTAGACCTCTTATTAGGCCTTTTCCTACACATAATAGCTTTAAAGTATATAGAATAATCTGAATACATGTAGACAAACCATAGTTCATAACCAGATGTAAACAGTAAATATCGCAGCATTAATTGAACACTAGATGCTATGTTGCCCTTTAACGAATTTTGCCATAGTTGCAGGAATAAAGATAAAGATGAAGCGAGTTTTTTTGAGTATCCGGTCATAGCTGCTGAAAGAAGTAGATTCCTGATCAACAACCTATTTTGATATCTTACTGCAGCAATACATATATCAAGTGGGTGGTAAAGTCCTTCCGTCTCTATTTGACAGTTTTTATGTTGTTAACAACGAGTACTTCTCCGATTTTCAAATAAAGTACGAACTTGGTTACAAGTCTAATAGGTCATTAAATGGTTGTTGTTATTTAAATGGTCGTATATATAATCTTATGTCGAAAAAGCACTTAACATTAAGAGCTCATGGCTTTCGGTAGGTTAGTGGTTAATGTTCTAGTCTGGTAGACCGGAGGTGGTGGGTTCGATTCCCACCCGTGGCACTGGTTAAGTAGCGCACAACAGGCCCGATTGAGGCCTAGGTGTATTTCTTCGGATTTGGTGTGTATACATCCTCCTTTCAAACTAACTAATTAACTAACTAAATAAGATCTCGTATAGGATAGGACATGCCAGATAAATATTGTCAACCAGAATTATATAAAAATGGTTACATATAACGTTGACCATTGTCCACCTGCCCGAATATGTATATGCTGTAATCTATCTTCTAGCAGGACCCCGATATCTTCAGTGTAAAAGTCTTCTACAATTTTATTCTATAAGAGCTTTCGAGAAGTTTCCTATTTAAAATCAGAAAAAAAGCTGAATCTTAAGAGTGAAAAAGTTCAAACAACTGAAAGCTGTAATTTTATCCATTTTATGTTTAATAACAAAAACTCATTAACGAATTAATTCTTTTAACTTATGCACACGATGACAACAAAGTTTCTACCCAGATTGCAGATCCCAGATCCCAAAACTCAAATATATTGAATAAATTCACACATTGTTATTGATGTTGTTATTGTTGCCGCTGTCGCTGTTGTTGTTGTTACAATTGTTGCCGCATTTGGTGTTGTTGTTATTGTTTGCTTGCTGTTAATAATGAATGATTAGACTTAAGATTTTACTGTGTTCACACTATCTGACAAATACTCATTCATCTCAACCATTCAAACTTGTAAATAAATACAACAAAATATTGCTGGCAAACAAGTAACTAGACGTAAATCAATGCCATCCCATCCCATTACATGTCTAGAGAGCTCTGTTTAGTTTTAAAGTATAAAAGTCTTTGGTAATTTGTCCGTCGGTCCGTCCGTCTGTCAGTCGTTTTGTTGTTGTTTTGTTTCATTATTTTCAATCTATGAATGGTTGCGATGGTTTGAAATGGAGTGTGTATTTTTTTAGTTTTGCTGTTTCTGTTGCTATTCTGTGTGACATGCGTGTAATTGAAATTAAATTTATGTGTGAACAAATAATTATAATTAAAACGCAAAATGTATGACAAATACTATCCTCTTTTGGATATTATTTTGAACAAATTGATGAAATTTAAAAAAAATGGAACACGATTTTAAAAAAGGTTTGCTTTGAAGCTAAATATTTACCGATATACTTAGTCCAATATTTTTCTTAATCTTCAGCATTTGTTTTTAATAAATCTTCGTTAATATTCCCCTAGCGACTTCCACCATGTCTTTATCATTTATTCACACATAATTTATTGTAGACAAAACAATAAAAAACGCGAAGTAGCAAAAGCACATTCATTGATTAAAGTATCATAAAAATGGCAATTGTCACTTTTGATTTTTATTAAATGAAATTATACAGTGTGTAAAAATTTATTAAAACAAAAACAAAAAATAATTGCAAAAAAAATCAATTTAATTTATTGTGGTTAAAAATAAAACACGACAACAAACAACATGCTCATACAATTACAAATGATGTTAGGCGAACACTTGATAGATTTGCACTGGACAAAAAATATAGAAAAAATTCTTATGAAAATTTAATAGGAATTTTTAAAAATAGCATATAACGGCAGTCTGTAGTCTAGTCTATAGTCTAGTCTATAGTCTAGTCTATAGTCTAGTCTATAGTCTAGTCTATAGTCTAGTCTATAGTCTAGTCTATAGTCTAGTCTATAGTCTAGTCTATAGTCTAGTCTATAGTCTAGTCTATAGTCTAGTCTATAGTCTAGTCTATAGTCTAGTCTATAGTCTAGTCTATAGTCTAGTCTATAGTCTAGTCTATAGTCTAGTCTATAGTCTAATCTATAGTCTAGTTCATAATCTAGTCTATAGTCTAATCTATAGTCTAGTTCATAATCTAGTCTATAGTCTAGTCTATCATCTAGTATATAGTCTAGTCTATATTCTAGTCTATAGTCTGGTCTATAGTCTAGTATAATCAATAGTCTAGTCCACAGTCCAGTCTATTTTTTAGTTTATAGTTTAGACTACAGTCTGTTGTCTATCCAGATTCAACAAGTATTTTTCGTATGTATTTTAAAGATACAGACTTCTGTTTTAAGTGGATCTATATTTAGAACTCTTCGGTAAGGCCTAAAAGAAATCCGTCTAATTACAAATCAAAACTTTCTTTCAGTGTAAATTATTAATAGTTGTATTATTACAGTTAAGCATACTTTACGACAAGTAACAGCTGTTGAAATTGATTTAACAATAAATGGTCAATAAGTGACAACATTGACAAATATAGTGTTTTAAATGTTGTTGCAACTGTTGCTGCTATTACTACTACTACATCTATTGTTATTGTTGACGCTCACTATCAGACTATTAGATTCATAATGATGGAAAATCTTTAAATATTGGCATTAAATTTTGTTTATCACAACAAATCTGTACAATAGTTTTGTTTTCTTTTTGCTTCAACTACAGCCGTTTGTTGCATGCTGCAGTTGTGTTATCTTAAGACTTTGAAGCAGTCAACAAAATAATAGGTGTGTGTGTGTGTTTGTTGTTAATCTTTTATGTTTTTACTAGACAAATGAGGAGATTTTGTTATTTATTTAAAATCCATATAATTAAAAAATCTGACTTTTTCAAAAAAACAAATAGTAAACTTTAAATGAATGTCTGTTGTGTTGCTACTAATGACACTTAGACAAACTAGGATTACGTGGTTTAATTTGTTTTGTTTATTATTATGGACACCTTAAAAAATTATTAGTTTTTTTAATGGCCGTCTTTTTTTTATTAATATTTATTTTTACTTTCTCTTTGTGTGTCCGTCTTAATGGCTCGCGTCAAGGAAATTTCATGTTCGAAGCTGTTAATTTTAGCAAAAACTTTTATGACAAATTTGTTTTTATCTCCTACTCCACATAGTGGAGCAGTTATTATGTTTGTAACAGCCATTAAAAATGCTATCAATTATTACAAATTTATTTTCTTTATATGGGATAGGTTTAATGTGGCATTTATGTTCGCCAGTACTACCCACCTTTTTGGGGTATCTGGTCTACAGTTAAATCTATAGTCTAGTGTATAGTAAAGACTAGAAGTTAAGACAGTCTATTCTAGTTCGCAGTTGCGTAAATAGGTTAATCTATAGTCTAGCCCATAGTTTAGTCTATAGTCTTGTCTATAGTCTAGTCTATAGTCTAGTCTATAGTCTAGTCTATAGTCTAGTCTATAGTCTAGTCTATAGTCTAGTCTATAGTCTAGTCTATAGTCTAGTCTATAGTCTAGTCTATAGTCTAGTCTGTAGTCTAGTCTATAGCCTAGTCTATAGCCTAGTCTATAGTTTAGTCTATAGTCTGTATATTGTATATATGGTAAATTTTCCGTCCAAGTTGTAGGGTATCATTTTCCATGGGCATGACCCATTGTACTTTCTTGTGTGTTTTTCTTGGACTTTGTAAATTAATATTAATGATTGTTCAAGTATTTAAAGCAAGAGATTTGTTATTATTTTTCAATCTGCAAATACTAGTAATTAGTAGAGGATTTTGTAGTTATCTTTGATAAAATAGAAAAAATAGAAAGATTTTCATTGATGCTGTCGTCTATCATAATGTATCTAAAATACATTGACACGATACAAATGTTCACTCTTTTTAGAAAATTGAGGATTGACTACCTTCAAGTAATGAATAAGAATAAATTACTTACTATCTCCCTTATTCATACAAATTTATCAAAGGTTTATTGAATAATTTTTTTATGAAAAAATGTCTTTTAACCTGTGACAATTTGCTATGATTATCTATAACAGTGAAATTTTAGAGGAAGTGGGCTATTTTCTTGCCTCCTCGTTCATAGCTGCGGTAATGAAGTCGGAATAGTAGTTTATTTTCCAATCATACCCACTGTACATTGTTGGATATGTTAAAATAAATACTCATGCAAATTCCTTTTAATGAATGCTTAGTTGCATATCATTATTAAGTGATCCACATCAAAACAACCAGATCACTTGCACTTTACAAAGGGGGGACTGACTGACTGCATTGTAAATACCGCATGAGCATTTTAATCACTCTTATTCGTCTGGGTTTTATTTATGTATATCTTTAAGATTAAAACCAGGTTGACAACATTGTTAAATTGTTGTTAAACTTAATTAACAATTTAAATGACGGTCTTCTGTTTGTTTTCCACTCTTTTGGTTATTCCTTCGTTTGTTTTAAACGCAATACACTGATTGAATTGATTTTTATCTAAATATATAACTTTGATGCGATTTTAATTTATTTTTCATTTTTATTTCTGTTGAAAGTAAAAAATCATTGGTTTACATTCATAGACTGCAAACTGTTGGACGCCGTTGTTAATGTATGTTTGGAGGTTCCATTAATTGTGAGCATGCACCCACAATTGCATAAAAATATAAAAAAAATATATAATTACAATTGAAGAGAAAATTTCTTGGAAGTTTATTTTTTAAACCAGTTCAAAACCACCAGTTTCTCTGGAAGTCTAAAAAATTTGTGATTAATCGTTTGGTTTCATAAATGTGGTCAATGGTGGCTTTTGGTGGACAGATGTTGAAAATAAATTATTTATTTTCGATAACCTAGTAAAATTGTAAATTAACATTGGCTAAAGTCTAGAGATATAGTATCAACTGTTTATTCCAGTTCCTACTCTTTGCTATAGTTCAAACAATATCTTTGTCGACTATGAGATAAGAATATATTGAAGTTCAATTAAGACTGTAGGCTAGACTTTGGTACAAATTATGAATTAAACAATAGCACAGACTAGGTACAGCCTAGGCAGGCTAGACTACACGAATATCAGATCCATCCAAACAATAGACAAGTTTAAAGTCTAATAATAATTTGTACTGTACTACAGAATATTTACTATAGTCAAGACTATAAAGTTAACTACAGTTGTGACTATGGACCAGACATTATTCTAATTTCCAATATATTTAAACAGAAATATATTATAAATTAGAATAAAGTTAGACTAGAAGACCATATTATGAAGCAAATTATTGTAGACTAAAGTATAGTCCAGATTATGGACTGAATTGTGTATCAGAGTACAGACCAAAACAGACTATGGTCTAAACTATAGTTCAGACTATAAGCAAAACTCAACTACAGTCCAGTTTACCGACTAAATTGTAGAGCAAACTATGGACCATACTATCAAAACTAAATTACAAAGTAAATCTAAAGTAAAGTTCAGAATATCGAGTAAGTTATAGTGTAGACCATAGACTAAAGAGACATTACATTAAACAATATTCCAGACAATAGAAAAAACTATAATGTAGATCAGGAAAGAGGGGGATAAGGGTATTAAAAACCACGTACCATCATACTTAGTTCAGATTTGCTCATTTTGATCAGATTACTCGTCTTATTCTCGTTAAGGTCAGCGCATAGGATCTTTGTGGTTCTACTCACCCATATTTTTAACTCAGCTTTTTTAGCGTCAAATGTTTTTTGCGTTTGTTAGGATAACTACCTCGAACTTCCTTTCCTTTAAAGCTGTTACATTCGCCCTTTCGTTGCCGTCTACTCCCGAGTGGCCTGGTACCCATATGATGTAAACCTTTCCTCTCGGAGAGTACTCAGTTAAAGCGGTTCAAACATATATTCAGTGTCTGGCATCCATGAAATATCTAGCAACGTTTCCAGAGCTTTGGTTGAAGTAGTATACATATATCCAAGAAGCATGTACACTGAACTCCCTGTAGTAGTACGATATTACTGCTTTTTAGCCAAAGCAGTCCACCAGATTATGAGAGCATAAACAAGAATTGATTTAATTAAACTTTTATAAAGCCAATTTGTCATAGAAGGACTAAGACCTCATTTCATGCCTATAGTTAGTTAGTTTGAAAGGAGGATGTACTTATATACACCAAATCCGAAGAAATACACCTAGGCCTCTATCGGACCTGTTGTGTGCTCCTTTTCCAGTGCCACTGGTGGGAATCGAACCCACCACCTCCGGTCTACTAGACTAGAACTGGAGGCCACATTTCATGCCTATAGTTCTCTTACATATCGCCCTGCACCGATGTGCCTTGTTGATCCTAACTTCTATGTGGTGTCTCTCTTATTTTAATTTCCAATCGAGAATTGTACCTTCTTGCTCAGGAATACGTCAAAATTTGTGTCTTTCTTGTGAAAAGTTAGATTTCCGACTTCGCCGGGTTAGCATTGAGGACTCTTGGTTGAGCCCAGCTCGAAGCTGTATTGAAAGCATCCTCAGCTCTTCTTCACAAGTAATTTGAATCCTTTCACTTTAAAAGTATTACGACATTGTACGCGTAGCAGACAATGTCCTTTCTCAGTTAGGGTCCTTAGGAGGCTGTTAATCGTGGTAACCTAGAGAACAAAGAATATGTGAAGCAATATCGATTACAGAAAATAATGAAAAATTTTGTGTTCAATTTGATTAATTGATTACTAAATATGATCCAGTGTTTCAAAAGCCCAAAAGAAGTTTGATAATAAATTTATACCAAAATTAATTCAAATTTCTAGCTCATGTTTCTAACATACAAGTGTATGAATGTACATTTTTTGTTTTCAACAAATCAATTACCTTCAACGGCCATATTCAGTTCCAATTAGCATATTTTTATTTTATTTTTAACACTATCTGTTGTTTTGTATTTCTAAATCTAACACGTCCATTAGAACTGACTCATACTCATGTTGTAGAAGAAATAATGATTTTCAAGTGTTTTTAAAAGAAATGAACAATTGCGTCAAAACTAGCGATATTGTTAAGAAAATACTCAACTTAATAACTGATGTCATAACATAGACGTCTGCAAATTGAAAAAAAAGGAATTAGTTAAGTTGTTAAAACTTTACAAAAACGGTTGTTGAAGAGAGTTAGGTATGTATATATAATGGAACCGATATATGGTCATGCACGCGGTTACAGAACTTTTAAATACATATGTATGTACATATATGTATATAGTATTTACTCATGGTATATTTTTGGGGCAAAAGCGAATCGTAAAATAATATATTAACTGCTGAGCCTTTAAATGTGATAATGAAATCTATAACAAGATATACAAAATGCGATAACGCTGACAAGTGAAATCGCAACCAAAAACAAACTAGAAAATAAATAAAGAAGTCTTCTTATCAGTTGACAAACAGAGAGAAGCGAATTCCAAACGAACTCTTTGTAAAGCAAAAAAAATTTTTTCAGCGAATAATTTCATACTCGTATGGGATTTAAGTACAACTGGAAATGACGTAACTCTAGATACCAAAAATAAAAGTACGAAAGTAATGTATTGGAAATTATAAAAAAATAATACTTCTATAGCCAATTTGGTTTGATAATGTTGCCAGTAATAGAACCAAAATTAGTCAGATATTTGCAGTGGTAGTAATAAGTTAGTTGTGTTGTTAAAATCTAATTAAAATTTTTGTTTTAAGGTATTTGTTATTAAATTTACAAATTAATTACAAAAATTTTCTTTTAATTTTTATATCTTTACAGTTAAAATAACTAAGAGGAGTTCCATTTACTGCCAACTTTTCTCACATCTTCATCTTTCAACCGAAATCAATTCGAGACAGAAGAGTGTGTAACATTAAAAGAGAAAGAAAGAGAGGGAGAGAGAGAGATAAACACAAATAAAAAACAAAATGACGAGTCCAACAACGACGAGACAATCTTATAAATTGTCCTTAACCTTATTAAGCCTTTTACTATGCTCTATGGTTGTGGCTACACCCACAGCACACACTACTACACATGCTGTTGACACCTCGTCGTCGTCATCTCCGGTGGATCTTAAGGCTGATGAAAACTATTTGTGTCCCGAAGACTGTCACTGTGTTTTGGCTCACAATACACATAAACCATTTTTGCATGCCAAATGTACGTCTCTAAAGGGTCTTCAGTCGGAGAAACCCTTAGAGGCTACACTGCCGGTACATTCCATAGATTTGTCATTCTTAAATTTGACTCGTTTGGCCAAATCTTTGGAAAAACTGCACGATCTCACTTCCATTGATTTGTCACACAATGAATTGCATGAAATTGGTCACCTGGGCAGACGTATTAAGAAATTGAATTTGAAGCACAATCGCATTAACTCCTCTAAATTGTCGAAAATGCCACAACATGTTCAGTCTTTGAATTTGCAGCACAACGATATTACCAACTTGCCCTTGGAATTTACCAAATTGACACAATTGCAGTCATTGGAATTGGCCCACAATCAAATCAACTGCTCATGTGAAACCTTAGAGGTGCGCAACTGGCTGCAAGAGCGTCATGTCTTTATGGAACATCCAGTGAAATGTTTCTATCCTACCCTCTACAAAGGCAAATCCTGGTTGCAGGTCAAACAATCGGCAGTTTGTGAAAAGGAGAAGAGATTGGGTTACAATGCTGCTGAGGAAGAAGAAAATGAATTGATGATGGGTGATCAGCCCTTTGAGGCTTCTGGTGATGAGGTACAAGATGAAGAGGAATTGGGTAAAGATTTTATGCCCATTGACAGTAATACCAAAAAGACTACCAGTGCCCAAAATTCGGCTCTAACTATGTTAAATGAAGTTGAGGGTTCTGGCGATTTAAGTGAAATGAATTTGCCTTTGGATATGTTGGACACTAGCACCAACTCGGCTCCTGTAGATGAAGTGACCACCGATATGCCCGAAGAAGATGATGAAGGTTCTGGCAGTGGTGGTGGTATGTTGTTTATACCCGCTATACATCGCGAACATGTAATCACCGACGATTTTGATATACCCGAGTCAAAGGAAGAAGATGATGGTGATTTGAATGAAGATGATATGAATGATAACAAACCCATTGAGGAGCCGGCAGTTGATTCTGATGTCTTCCGTCATAATTTGGGTATTTTCGATGGCGATGAGAAACCTAGACCCAGCACCGAAGAACCAGAAGTGGAAGAGGAAGAAATTAAACCTGTGGTTGTACCCACTTTGGGTGAGGGTAATGAACCTTCCACTGATGGACCCGAAACTGATGCTGTGGCTCATGCTAAGATGGGTGAAACTAAGGATGATAGCAATGCTACCTACTTCCTTTTGGGTGTTATTGGTCTCATTGTCATTGGTCTTTTGTTGTATGTGGCCATTAAACGCTGCAAGCACAGCAGTCATCGTAATGATCCCGAAAATCCTCAAACCGAATTGGTAGATATGGACAAGAAACAATTGGGCAAACCTTTACGTAATGGTGTTCCCGAACATGTACCTTTGATTGGAGAAAAAACTAAATCCGATATGGCTAAACCTATTAATGGCTCCAAACCCTATGACGGGGATACTAAAGATGGTCCCAATCAAAATGAACCTTTACTGAATAAAAACGGTAATGCTAATGGCAATGGTGCTGCTCATGCCGATGAACCGGAAGACAGTCGTCCTGGCTCTCAATTGCAGGCTCCACATGAATACTATCCCATCTCACCCAGATATCCACCACCACAATCACCCAGAGCCTCAAAGTACAGTCAACAGCCCCAGCAGGCAGAACAAAACAATAATGATCCCAATCAACCCTACCTGCCTTCCTCGCCCAAATCCGGCCGCTATTCACCCGTGTACTCACCCGAAACTGGTCGCGTCAAGATCAAGCTTAGTGAAACACCCCGCCCTAAAACACCCATGCTAGTGACACGCAGTCGTTCAAATGCCGGTGATATTATAACCACACCCGTCAGACCCTCACAAATGGAAAGCTTTCAGGCTACACCCGTTCATACAGCAGCAACAAATGGTCATGCCGTTGGAGATCATTGATAGTTTACGGGGGAAGGATCCAATAAACTAATAAAAACCCACCCTTCCAAAAAAAAAACAAACTTTCACTACCACACATAAAAGCCAACAACCATTAAGAAAAGAGTAGTGTCTAAAATGCTGTGAATAAGGTGCTTTAAGCGAAATTAACATTAAAACTTAATATTTAAAGAGAAAAACTGAGAAGAAAGAATCACCCACAACAATATTATTTTCATAACAATTATATTATTTTTAAAATTTTTGTGAAAAAAAACATAACCATTTAACTAACATGATAAATGTGAAGAAATTTAAGCGGCGAAATGTTTAAAGAAAATCCTTGTACACTACAGATATTTAAAGGTATGCTTGTTACGACGAGGATGAACTTTTAAAGAAATTTTCATTTTAAAACGAATTTAAAATGATGCAAATTGTTTACATATATAGAAATCTTTATAATAAATTTAAAATTACGAAAAATTTTGGTTTTGTATGTCTGTCACATTTTGAGGCAATTCCCAAGAGCATCAGATCGGAAGAAATATACCTTGGCGATTATCAAGACTGCTAAGTGCTCCGTTACCAGAATCTGTGGTCTGAATGAAATCTACGGAACATTTAAATACTGACGTATCTTCATATTTAATCTATATTGAACTTATAAGTTTTGAAGTCGAATTTTGAAGATCAAGAAGTTTTAGATTGAAGAAAACTTTTATTGGAATACTAGCTAAGCCCCATACGCGTTATTGGTCCTAAGCATTGCTTATATCAGTCTATATCTATAAATCAAAAGACTCTTCACGTTTTAAAATAATAGTTTCATCAGTTTAAGCGTAAAATATAAACTATAACATCTAAATCATAGAAACACTACTCACGACTCTTGGACTATATATGTACAGAAATCCTTGAGATTATTGGTTACGTACAAACCTAACTCTTCTTTTCTTAAAAAAGAATCGCTAGAGAGTTAGATATCAGGACTTCTACTAGAAAGCTTTTAAAGTCTAAATTTACGAGTCTAAACTTCAAATTTAAAAAATTTCTAAAACTTTTGTTCCTCTCTTTTGGTTTAAGAGTTATAGAATAAAACAAGTTGGGTTTTTGAAAGCGAAAAGGAAGCCGCTTTTAACTTGGACCTAACTAGGGGTTAAAGACTACTACTTGAAAGCTTTTAACAGTCTAAATTTACGAGTCTAAACTTCAAATTTTAAAATTGTCTAAAACTTTTGGATTTTTGAAATGAAGCCGCTTTTAACTTGGACCTAACTAGGGGTTAAAGACTACTACTAGAAAGCTTTTAAGTCTAAATTTACAAGTCTTAACTTCAAATTTTAAAATTGTCTAAAACTTTTGTTCCTCTCTTTTGGTTTAAGAGTTATACAATGAAACAAGTTGGGTTGTCGGAAAGGAAACCGCTTGGACATAACTAGGGGTTAAAGACTACTTCTAGAAAGCTTTTAACAGTCTAAATTTACGTGTCTAAATTTCAAATTTTAAAAATGTCGGAAACTTTTTTCCTCTCTTATGGTTTAAGAGTTATAGAATGAAACATGTTGGGTTTTTGAAAGCTGAAAGGAAGCCACTTTTAAGGAAATAACTAGAAGAAAGAAGCCAATTTTTGATAGTTGCTATTGTGAAATTAAAACTTCAAATTTTTGTATTAAATTGACATCAAAACCATAGCAAACGGAACATTTGCTTAGGGATGAAATTGCAACGTCCCAGAGACGTTTGAATATTCCGAATACTTATAAATAGATTGGAGCTTAAGGTATTTTACCCTGCGATCGTAATCATGGAAAGTTTTAAAATGGAAATAAAATCGTGTGAAACTGTATAAACAGTATGTCTTAGTTGAAAAAAAAAACAAGAAAAAACCTATTAAAACAACATTGTAACAAAGCATACCTTTAAAGAACTGTACAAAGGAACTCAAGCTTATCCATTACTTCACGTTTTTTTATTTTTGTTAACATATTCAAACACAACTTTAATTTAGCGGAGAGCATAAAAGAGCTTTTGCAGACAGAAAGCTTTTAAACATGATAACAAACAACAACTTAAGTTATCAACAATTTAACCCTTTAACGTGTTAAACAGAACCTAAAAGACCTTTTTCTATTAAAAACTATGAAATATTGTTAAAAAATTGTGATTAATGTTAAAGTTTATATATAAAAAAAATTATGAACTATTTTTTATATAAATATTTATTATTTTAAATATAAGAACAAATAAAAAAGAAAATTTTTATTAAGTAAATAAATAAAAAAAATTAAACAAAAAACAACAACAACAATTTCATTTTTTTAATATTTGAAAGTTTTCGAACAAAACTCTTTTATGAAGGCAGCAAGAAAAAAATTTATCAAATAAACTAATAAATTAATTAAAGAAAAAAAATGTGCCAACCTATTAGTGCCTTAAACAGTTAAATAATTAAAGGTTATAACTAACTAAATTTGCGCGTTTTAAATTCTATTTTGTTAATTAAAAAAAAGCACATTTAACTAAAAACTACTAACTGTTTTTATTCATAACAATTTATCAAAGTTTTATTATAAAAATTTTGTATAAAAAAATGTATTATAAACCTGTGATAAATTGTTATGAATAAGGTTCTAAAACTATATACATTTTTAAAAAAAATTTAATTCAAACGAAACTATTAATATTATTAATTAAAACAATAACACGCACATTAACTTTTGCTTTCCAATTTTTCGAAAAAAGAACTTTTTTAAAAATTGCTAAAAACTTTTAAAAAATTTAAATCTAAATAAAATTTAATAATTTTACTAAAAAATAAAAAATCCATCAAATTGTGATAGATTTAAATAAAACTAATTCTAAACTAAACATAAAACATATATATTTTTGTAGAAACTTATTTTATAAATTAAAAAAAAAATAATTTCCTAATAAATTTTAACCTAAAAAAAGCAAATGAAATAATTATAAATAATATTTTAACAAATTAATAAAAATATTTAAGGCCTGTTTTCCTATAAAACTAAAACAACAATAAATTTAAATTACTTTAAAATTTTTAAAGCTAAGTTTTACTTTTAAACTATATAAGTTGTATAATTTTAATTTTATTATTATCATTATTACTTTTTTGTTTAACTTTTAGTAAATTCTAGTATAATACCAAAGTTTTAAATATTTTTTTTTTGTAATTGTTAAATATAAATATTAATTTTTTTTTAAACTTCCTATAAAATGTTTGTATTTCATTGTATACTCTACTACTATTTAGTTGTTAATAATGTGTGTAAAACTAGACATTATTTTATATATTTAAAAAATATTTATATATAAAAATATTTTTGTTTAAAATTCTTTTTTTTTCAATAATCCTAAGCTGCCTAATATATACATTTTTTCAGTTTTTATTGAAAGTTATTTTTAAAATTTTTAATTATTTCGTTTCATAAGTTTAGTTTAATGCAAGAAAAAAATAAGCAAATAATATATAATATTATTTTAAAGTAATTAAAAATAATAAATTTACTTGTAAATAAAATTAAATGTGTTTTGTATTATAATTACACAGGCCGACAATTTTTTTTTAAACGTACAAATATGAAATTATGCAGTTAATTCAGTTCTAGTTGATTCTAGTTCTGTTCTCGTGCTCTTCTGAGTTTGCTCTTCTTTAGTCTTAGTTCTAGTTTAGTTTAGTTTAGTTCTGTTCTAGTCCTGTTTTGGTTCTGTTATAGTTCTGTTCTAGTTCTAGTCCAGTTCTCTTTAAGTTCTATTCTAGTTGTGTTCTAGTTCTGTTCTTGTTCTGTTCTAGTTCAGTTCTAGTTCTGTTCTAGTTCTGTTCTTGTTCTGTTCTAGTTCTGTTCTTGTTCTGTTCTAGTTCTGTTCTGTTCTAGTTCTGTTCTAGTTCTGTTCTAGTTTTGTTCTAGTTCTGTTCTAGTTTTGTTCTAGTTTTGTTCTAGTTTTGTTCTAGTTTTGTTCTAGTTCTGTTCTAGTTCTGTTCTAGTTCTGTTCTAGTTCTGTTCTAGTTCTGTTCTAGTTCTGTTCTAGTTCTGTTCTAGTTCTGTTCTAGTTCTGTTCTAGTTCTGTTCTAGTTCTGTTCTAGTTCTGTTCTAGTTCTGTTCTAGTTCTGTTCTAGTTCTGTTCTAGTTCTGTTCTAGTTCTGTTCTAGTTCTGTTCTAGTTCTGTTCTAGTTCTGTTCTAGTTCTGTTCTAGCTCTGTTCTAGTTCTGTTCTAGTTCTGTTCTAGTTCTGTTCTAGTTCTGTTCTAGTTCTGTTCTAGTTATGTTCTAGTTCTGTTCTAGTTCTGTTCTAGTTCTGTTCTAGTTCTGTTCTAGATCTGTTCTAGCTCTGTTTTAGTTCTGTTATAGTTCTGTTCTAGTTCTAGTCCAGTTCTCTTTAAGTTCTATTCTAGTTGTGTTCTAGTTCTGTTCTATTTCTGTTCTAGTTCTGTTCTAGTTCTGTTCTAGTTCTGTTCTAGTTCTGTTCTAGTTCTGTTCTAGTTCTGTTGTAGTTCTGTTCTAGTTCTGTTCTAGTTCTGTTCTGTTCTGTTCTAGTTCTGTTCTTGTTCTGTTCTAGTTCTGTTCTAGTTCTGTTCTAGTTTCGTTCTAGTTCTGTTCTAGTTTTGTTCTAGTTCTGTTCTAGTTCTGTTCTAGTTCTTTTCCGTTCTAGTTCTGTTCTAGTTCTGTTCCGTTCTAGTTCTGTTCTAGTTCTGTTCTAGTTCTGTTCTAGTTCTGTTCTAGTTCTGTTCTAGTTCTGTTCTAGTTCTGTTCTAGTTCTGTTCTAGTTCTGTTCTAGTTCTGTTCTAGTTCTGTTCTAGTTCTGTTCTAGTTCTGTTCTAGTTCTGTTCTAGTTCTGTTCTAGTTCTGTTCTAGTTCTGTTCTAGTTCTGTTCTAGTTCTGTTCTAGTTCTGTTCTAGTTCTGTTCTAGTTCTGTTCTAGTTCTAGTTCTGTTCTAGTTCTGTTCTAGTTCTGTTCTAGTTCTGTTCTAGTTTTGTTCTAGTTCTGTTCTAGTTCTGTTCTAGTTCTGTTCTAGTTCTGTTCTAGTTCTGTTCTAGTTCTGTTCTAGTTCTGTTTTAGTTCTGTTTTAGTTCTGTCCTAGTTCTGTTCCAGTTCTGTTCTAGTTCTGTTCTAGTTCTGTTCTAGTTCTGTTCTAGTTCTGTTCTAGTTCTGTTCTAGTTCTGTTCTAGTTCTGTTCTAGTTCTGTTCTAGTTCTGTTCTAGTTCGGTTCTAGTTCTGTTCTAGTTCTGTTCTAGTTCTGTTCTAGTTCTGTTCTAGTTCTGTTCTAGTTCTGTTCTAGTTCTGTTCTAGTTCTGTTCTAGTTCTGTTCTAGTTCTGTTCTAGTTCTGTTCTGTTCTTAGTTCTGTTCTGTTCTAGTTCTGTTCTAGTTCTGTTCTAGTTCTGTTCTAGTTCTGTTCTAGTTCTGTTCTAGTTCTGTTCTAGTTCTATTCTAGTTCTGTTCTAGTTCTGTTCTAGTTCTGTTCTAGTTCTGTTCTAGTTCTGTTCTAGTTCTGTTCTAGTTCTGTTCTATTCTAGTTCTGTTCTAGTTCTGTTCTAGTTCTGTTCTAGTTCTGTTCTAGTTCTGTTCTAGTTCTGTTCTAGTTCTGTTCTAGTTCTGTTCTAGTTCTGTTCTAGTTCTGTTCTAGTTCTGTTCTAGTTCTGTTCTAGTTCTGTTCTAGTTCTAGTTCTGTTCTAGTTCTGTTCTAGTTCTGTTCTAGTTCTGCTCTAGTTCTGTTCTAGTTCTGTTCTAGTTCTGTTCTAGTTCTGTTCTAGTTCTGTTCTAGTTCTGTTCTTCTAGTTCTGTTCTAGTTCTGTTCTAGTTCTGTTCTAGTTCTGTTCTAGTTCTGTTCTAGTTCTGTTCTAGTTCTGTTCTAGTTCTGTTCTAGTTCTGTTCTAGTTCTGTTCTAGTTCTGTTCTAGTTCTGTTCTAGTTCTGTTCTAGTTCTGTTCTAGTTCTGTTCTACTTCTGTTCTAGTTCTGTTCTAGTTCTGTTCTAGTTCTGTTCTAGTTCTGTTCTAGTTCTGTTCTAGTTCTGTTCTAGTTCTGTTCTAGTTCTGTTCTAGTTCTGTTCTAGTTCTGTTCTAGTTCTGTTCTAGTTCTGTTCTAGTTCTGTTCTAGTTCTGTTCTAGTTCTGTTCTAGTTCTGTTCTAGTTCTGTTCTAGTTCTGTTCTAGTTCTGTTCTAGTTCTGTTCTAGTTCTGTTCTAGTTCTGTTCTAGTTCTGTTCTAGTTCTGTGCTAGTTCTGTTCTAGTTCTGTTCTAGTTCTGTTCTAGTTCTGTTCTAGTTCTGTTCTAGTTTTGTTCTAGTTTGTTCTAGTTCTGTTCTAGTTCTGATCCAGTTCTAATCTAGTTCTAATCTATTTCTAGTCTAGTTCTAATCTAGTTCTAATTTAGTTCTAATCTAGTTCAATTCTAGTTCACTTCTAGTTCAGTTCTAGTTCAGTTATATTTCAGTTCTAGTTCAGTTCCAGTTCAGTTCTAGTTTGGTTCTAGTTCAGTTCTAGTTCAGTTCTAGTTCAGTTCTAGTTCAGTTCTAGTTCAGTTCTAATTCAGTTCTAGTTCAGTTCTAGTTCAGTTCTAATTCAGTTCTAGTTCAGTTCTAGTTCAGTTCTAGTTCAGTTCTAGTTCAGTTCTAGTTCAGTTCTAGTTCAGTTCTAGTTCAGTTCTAGTTCAGTTCTAGTTCAGTTCTAGTTCAGTTCTTGTTCAGTTCTAGTTCAGTTCTAGTTCAGTTCTAGTTCAGTTCTAGTTCAGTTCTAGTTCAGTTCTAGTTCAGTTCTAGTTCAGTTCTAGTTCAGTTCTAGTTCAGTTCTAGTTCAGTTCTAGTTCAGTTCTAGTTCAGTTCTAGTTCAGTTCTAGTTCAGTTCTAGTTCAGTTCTAGTTCAGTTCTAGTTCAGTTCTAGTTCAGTTCTAGTTCAGTTCTAGTTCAGTTCTAGTTCAGTTCTAGTTCAGTTCTAGTTCAGTTCTAGTTTAGTTCTAGAGCAGTTCTAGTTTAGTTCTAGTTCTGTTCTAGTTCCTAGAATGTTGTAGTTCTGTTTTAGTTATGTTATGTTCTATTTTAGTGAGGACCAATGTCGCCAGATGTGGAGATTTCAGGTTTTAGTAATTTCGTGGGGAAAAATTTTGGGGATTTTCGTAAAATTTGAGCATTTTTATCATTATTGCCGTAAAATTGGAAATTTTCAAATTCAATTCAAATTTAAATTTCTGGCAACCCGTTACAATTCAAATACATTTAGTGTATTCAAATACCCAGTGCAACAAGAAATAAGTTAATTCAACCACCGTTTATGGCGACATCTATATGTCAAATGTATAAGGTGCGAAAGGTACTGTATAATAAAAGTTTTAAAAAAGTTTTATAATTACTCTATAAATAGTGACTTAGCTAAATAAAATTTAAGCTTTTATTTTGAAAAAAGTTGCGTTAAAAAATTGTTTATGTTTTATTAAATTTGTATTTATGCTTGTATGTAAATATGTAGGTATGTAGCTAGATATTTTGGCAAATTAAAGACTTATAATAAAATTCTGAAAATACTTAAAAAAACTTTGTTAAATAAACACTAAAAACTAAAATAATGTCTCACGCATAGGCCGATGTACCACAACGATGGGTTCCTCTTCCGAAGTTTCACCACTAGCGGCTGCTGTAGCAGCTGCAGCAATAAAACTACCACTGGCACGACGACTAGAAGATTTGCTTAATTTTTTACGTTTTCCCTTAATCAATTCATCTTCGGTGTTCGATTCTAGGGGAGAAGAGTCATAGTTGATATCTTTAAGAGATTTAATATCGGGTTCTATGACAACATGAAAATCACTGCCTCCAGGAGAATCGGAAATTTTTGTATTGGCACTGAAATAATCTTCTACAGCTGGTGCCAGAGGTGTGGCTATCGGTGATGGTGATTTTGGTTTACGTCTAGCAAAGGGACTACTCGGTTTACTGCTGACCTCATATTCTGGATCTGTTAGGAACTCTACACTATCTGCCCTTAAGTTGGCCCTTTTAAAGGGTGGTATCTCGGCTATTTTGGGTTTTCGTTTAGTATACGGACTATTTTCATAACTTTGGAAATTGCCTAATTTTTCTGCACTCTGCAGGTTTTGAGATTTTAAGTGAGCTGCTGGGAAACGAGAATCTTCGATGCTAAAACGTCTACTACCCGAATTGTTGTGCAATATGCCACCGGTACGCCGGTTTGGCACAATTTGTTGTACTCTCTCTAGGTCTCGATTCGAAAGCATTTCCTCACTACGAAAACGATTTCTATAGTCATATTGTATATCTTGATCTTCTTCTTCGGCTATATCTTCCTCTGGATTTGTGCGATTTTTCTTAAATCGCCTACGCCGTCTAGAGGTTTCTTCCGATAAGTCTAGCATAGACTTAACCGGTCTTACCGGTTTGGGCATGGTGAGAGCATCTTCGTAAGATGGTAAAGCATTTTCAAAACTATTAGGAGCATTGGGACGGGCTTCCTCCTCTAGAATACGTTGATTTAAACGGCGTCTGGAGGTTTTAGGAAACAAAAAAGTGAAAAAATTTGAATTATTTGTATAAAAACTTACATTTCTCTCATTTCATCATGATTTCGGCGGTACTCCTCGGTATCTATACGTTTTTTTCTCCAGGCCATATATCTTTGGAAACATGTAAAGAGGAATATTAAAACCCCTATGACCACTATCGATAGCATTACAGTGGTCCAAACTTTTTCGGCATTATTAGAATGACTATTTTGAATCCAATCTCTTTCACAGGCTGCCTGCCAAGTCTTACCATAGTTGTACGTAGGCGAGGCACAACGCAAACTATTGCGATCTTTGATCTAGTCAAAATAGAAATATATATCGGGTCTAACTTTTTATTATAAAGTTGGAAATATTTACCCTTGATGGTGCCGCTGTTAAATAATCATAGAAATCTACAAATATAGGATCCTGGCAATTGCAAATCCAAGTATTATCCCCCACCCATATGGCATCTAAATATTTATTGGATTGAAAGAATTCCCGAGGAAAAGGATTGGTAAAACGATTGCCATTTAGCTTGAGTTGAGCCAATTCGGGAAAGTGTTGAAAGGTGGCATTGCTTAAGGCGGATAAACTGTAAACACAAGAAAAATGCTTTTATTTAGTGGAGTCATTTTCCCTCAACACTTACCGACAGTAGCTTAAATCCAACTTTTGCAAAGTATCTGATCTCATGCCTGCTGGCAGATCTCTTATCAAATTGTTAGACAAATCCAGTTTCTGCAAAGACGATAGACTGGAAAAGGCGGTGCCATCAATCAATATTATTTCACACCATGACAAATTAATATCACGCAATGAGTTCGATATCAGTTTGGTAAATTTATCTATAACATTGTGGCTTAAGTTCAATGAAACCAAATTGTCATTCGAACGAAATACGTTGCGATCCAAACGTGCTATTTCATTATAGGCCAAATCCAAAGAAGCAAGTTTTTTCAATTTATAAAATGATTCGGCTTCCAAAGAGCGTAAAGAGTTACGTGACAAATCTATGCTTTCCAATAGACTATTATTTTCAAATGTCTGACCGGTTAAGGTGCGTAACATATTGCCGCGTAAATGCAACTGCTGCAGATTGGGCAATGCAGAGAGATCAATTTCATCTAGACTGCAATAGGAAAGATCTAATTCACTAAGTGTCGGTGAGTCTAAGCGGTCCGAGGGTCCCACTTGCAAGGCGGTATTCCAGGATAGTTGTAAAAATTCCAAAGCTGGCAAGCCGGCCAATAAAGAACGTGGTATTCTCTGCAAATTGCAACCACTCAACTCCAAAACTCTCAAAGACTTAGAGGGTAAATTATTAAGAGAGCCCAAAGAGTTTTTATTTAAATTTAATCTTTCCAAATTCGGCATATTCTGCATTAAAATATCACCTCCAACTTTAGTTAAAGCACAATTTTCCAGCTCTAAATGTGTCAAGGATTCACTTATAATCACTTGCTGATGATCGTCCATATTAAAAGACCCCAAAGAATTACCATTCAATACCAAACGCTGTAAACTTACAGCATTAAGAAATGCTGTATTTGGATTCAAATGCAACCAACGGTTAATGGTATTATTGGACAATATAAGCGTCCTCAAAGCATTAAAACCCATTAAGGCGTCGGCATCTAAATATTCGATTTGATTATTTGATAAATCCAAATAAATTAAAGAATCATAACTTGATAGTTGTGTGGGAAATTCTATAAAATAATTGCCCGAAAGATCAACATGTTCGATGGGCATTAAACCAAAATCTGGATATTCTATTAGACCACCATAGGCGCAATTTACTTCCAGACTATCTAATATCCAAGAACATTTACAATTAACTGGACAATTTATAGCTTCTAGAGGCTGGAGAGCACATGCTAGTAGTGCGAAGGCATATATTGTTTGCACACAACGTGCAGATGGCTTTATTTTTTTGGCCATAGTTCTATGGCTAATGAATGGGTTTTAGTGAAGTGGTGGGGGTTGACAATTATAAATAATAATGCTGAAAATAGACAATAAAAAAATTAATAATAATAAACATGTTTTATAGGGAAATAATTGGGTTGAAAACAAAAAACAGCGATAACATCAAGGTCAATGAATCATAATTGGTTGTTTAATATAAAAATTAAGGCGTTTATGTTTGTATAATTAAGGCCCTACGAACGTCTCGAAGTATTTACATAAACCTTATAAATAGACCAGGCGACACTCACAACAGATCTACTCTTATCTATAGGCGAATTGAACAAAGGCGGTTACAGAACACGTCATTAATGCTTGATCGTATATCGGCAATAGAAATTCTTGTGAACTTTGAGACAGTGGTCACTAAAAGGCCCCCGGGGGCATGTTACCTTGGTGAAACCTCCACCTTGGTGTTATTGCAATACCGGAGAACAGAGGTGGTACAAGTACCTCTAGTCTGAAGGGACTATAAACTAGTGATGTCAAATGTATTCTCGGCTTCGCTGAGGAATGATTTAGCATGGCGTCTAACCAGAGCACCAGATAATCTGGTACTACGGGTGGCCAGTTGCCCGCAGGACTTATCCCGGCTGGTCAGTTGGTTCAGGTTCCTTCGGGACTGACATTTCCTACACCTAATGGGTTAGATAATTCTCTATTCGAACAGGTCTGTGTACAAAGCAGCATATGCTGGATTACTGACCCCAATCGGTATTTCTTACCGGTCGCGTAGTGGGGCGCTAGTATATACTGGGGTGTTGTCAGTTTAGTATTCAATGGTTGTATGATCATGGGAATAGAAGTGATGCGAAAATTGGTGAAAGATCAGGAAAGTTTCCATGGGGACTAGAACAGATTTAGTATGCCTTTTTACGCTTCGGGGAAGTTCTTCGGTGCTGTTGGTATTTCAGACTACTAAATATATCTAAGTGCTGTTGCCGAAACAACAGAGTAGTGTAATCAGAAGTGTTATTGCGCGGGCTTAAAGAGGTTAAGGAATACACTGGAATGGGTCATAATATGATGGCGATTGCATTTTACATAATGTAGTTTGTAGTTTGGAACTGAATTCATGTAGTTTGGAACTGAATTCCTTACATATATTAATGCATATTCATCTTTCAACCACATTTATTCTAATATACTAGTTAACCAAATTGACATGTGGCTAGCTACTAGCCTTGTTAGTAGACTAGCTCATACGATTCTCCTTGGATAGTCATTAGACTATAGACTAGTTGCCGACAGGTTAAGATGTACTAGAACTGAACTAGAATTGAACTAGAACTAGAACTGAACTAGAGCTGAACTACAACTGAACTAGAACTGAACTAGAACTGAACTAGAACTGAACTAGAACTGAACTAGAACTGAACTAGAACTGAACTAGAACTGAACTAGAACTGAACTAGAACTGAACTAGAACTGAACTAGAACTGAACTAGAACTGAACTAGAACTGAACTAGAACTGAACTAGAACTGAACTAGAACTGAACTAGAATTGAACTAGAACTGAACTAGAACTGAACTAGATTAGAACTTGATTAGAACTAGATTAGAAATAGATTAGAACTAGACTAGAACTAGATTAGAACTTGATTAGAACTTGATCAGAACTTGAACTGAACTAGAACAGAACTAGAACTGAACTAGCACAGAACTAAAACAAAATAGAACAAAACTAGAACAGAACTAGAAAAGAACTAGAACAGAACTAGAACAGAACTAGAACAGAACTAGAACAGAACTAGAACAGAACTAGAACAAAACTAGAACAGAACTAGAACAGAACTAGAACAGAACTAGAACAGAACTAGAACAGAACTAGAACAGAACTAGAACAGAACTAGAACAGAACTAGAACGGAACTAGAACAGAACTAGAACAGAACTAGAACAGAACTAGAACAGAACTAGAACAGAACTAGAACTGGATTAAAACTGAAGTAAAACTAATCAAACACTTACTAAATATTTTTATATTACAATTGAACGCATAATATTATACGGAAATATTTGAGCTTTATCATCGGTCAGTGGGTGCTCTGGTCAGAGAGTTTTCTTTAATGGGACAAGATAACCTAGAATTATCCAAATTATCAAAAAATATATTGTGCATTTTTATATAGACAATCTTTTGTTCCATATATTTATATTTTTACAATGAACTATGTTACTTTTTTATATACGTAGTATTTCACAAACTGATAAGCTTAGATAGTTAATTTTGATAAGGAAAACGTTTTTATTTTACTTTTTGTATGAGTATTCTTTATAACTTAGTATATGGGCATGTGTAGTGAATATTATTAAAGCAAAAATCAGCTTTGGAATAAAAGTGCACCTATAAAACAAAAACAACAGAATTGTTTTGTTTCCTATTACAATTTCAAGAAGTTATTACTGTTTTCTTTGTTTGGAACTGCTTAAGGTTGTTAATAAGATGTTACTATCAATTAAAAAATATATATTTATTTATAGGTATTTTTTTAATACGTATAATTTACTCTTAAAACAATATTTATATATTTTCGTTTTATATGTAGAAAGTACTACGTTTAATTATGAACATATAATCCGAAATTTAAAAGATTATTTCTATGGTTTGTTTTACCAGCTCATCAATACTTATTTAAAAAAAATAAGTTTCAAATTTCAGAATAATGATTTTATATGAAGACGAAAGATCAATTAATTAATTTTTATATAGATATTTTTTAAGGCCGATATCAATACAAAATTTAGGTAATTTAAATTGTTTCTCAGAAAATATCTGTAATAATTATTTGTCGAAAAAACCGAATTAGACAAAAATAATCGAATATCGTAATACCCAGACAAGGGCTATCAAAAATGTTTAAACTACGATGTAGTATATATGATTTCATGAGATCAAACTATGTTCTTGAATTGCAGGCATATTTTAAGACGATTACAAAATATTGCGTTATTGAACTTCCTATAGATTCCGGATCATCTGCAAATATCCAGGAGGTAATTTAAGATTCAGTTCTAGTTCAGTTCTAGATCAGTTCCAGTTCAGTTCTAGTTCAGTTCTATTTTAGTTCTAGTTCAGTTCTAGTTCAGTTCTAGTTCAGTTCTAGTTCAGTTCTAGTTCAGTTCTAGTTCAGTTCTA
>NC_060954.1:43826729-43967379 GCF_022045245.1 Lucilia cuprina
TAACTAACTAACTAACTAACTAACTAATTAACTAACTAACTAACTAACTAACTAACTAACTAACTAACTAACTAACTAACTAACTAACTAACTAACTAACTAACTAATAAACTAACTAACTAACTAATTAACTAACTAACTAAGTAACTAACTAATTTACTACCTACCTACCTACCTACCTACCTACCTAACTAACTCACTAACTAACTAACTAACTAACTAACTAACTAACTAACTAACTAACTAACTAACTAACTAACTAACTAACTAACTAACTAACTAACTAACTAACTAACTAACTAACTAACTAACTAACTAAACTAACTAATTAACTAACTAACTAACTCACTCACTCACTAACTAACTAATTAACTAACTAATTAACTAACTAACTAACTAACTATCTAACTAACTAACTAACTAACTAACTAACTAACTAACTAACTAACTAACTAACTAACTAACTAACTAACTATCTAACTAACTAACTAACTAACTAACTAACTAACTTACTAACTAACTAACTAACTAACTAACTAACTAACTAACTAACTAACTAAATAACTAACTAACTAATTAACTAACTAACTAACTAACTAACTAACTTACTAACTACCTAACTAACTAACAACGGTTTTTTAATTGAATCATATAAATTGCTGAATTGTACCTCCCTCATAATTCGTTGCATGCCGATTGTAGGCAGAAGAATTATTCTTATCAGATTGTATCCGTAGTTGTACTTTTCAATAATTAGTCATAACACTCTAAAAAAAAAAAAAAAATTAACCGACCAAGAGCCGGAGCATTTATTTCGTCAAATTGAATTACCTAGCTACTTACTAATACCAATCATTAAAATATAAGACTTTAAGATAAAGCATTTTTTTGTTTTTTTATCAAAAAGGATTTTGGAACATTAATTATAAAAGTTTATCTTTTATACCCTAGACCCATATAATGAAGATTGTTTTATGCGCTAGTACTAATGTTTGTAACATCCAAATTATTGATCCTACATACATGAAAAGCTAGAGGTAGTATTTATAATTTGATATAGTACTATGGGAGCTAGACGATATGGACCGATTTCAAACATTCTAAATTCGTCCTTAGTCTACAATTCAAAAAATTATCTTAAAATCACATGGAATAAGGTATGTCTAACATCGAGACACTTTTATATTTTTTTCGCCTTTTAAAAATACGTTTATTCCATCGGACATCACATTGTATTTTCATGCCCAGAACATCAGGAGTTTCAGATTCTTTAAAACTTACACCGCTCGAAAATATAGATGGACCAACCATTGAGTTGATAAACAACATTAAATCTTGCGGACGTTAAAATCGACTCTGCTAACACGACCTCATTCAGAGATTACTATCAAGTCGAGATTTCTGAAAGGGGACTTAAGAGAAATCGCAAACAGATATGGCCCATTTGTAATACAAAAAAACTGCATCAACTTATAGTCTTTATGCAAAATACTTTCAGCAGACAAACGGACGGACATAGCTATATAGTTTTTGAATCTTTAAAGAATATTTAAAGAGATTTTTTCAAGAGGGCTCATAGGGGAGAAGAGGTAAATATGGGCCTATCCATATAAATGTTGATAGAGGAAGCTACATTTACTTTAAAGTTATTTATGTAGAATTTAAAAGTGTTTTTTAATGTTTATAAGTGAATTGTGATCTTCAAGTCATTTTCTGATGGGAAGTTTGTACGAGGGCTAGGGTCGAATGAGGCCCGATCATTACAAAAATCGGTAGTGTCATTTACAGTTCTATAAGTTTTGTTAACATAATACTTCTTTAACCCTTTCACGCACAAAACTAAATCGCTGGACTTATTATGGCTATGACCATTTTTGATGAAAAATGGAAAAAGTGTTTTCGAATAATATCGCAGGATATTATCCTTTTTAGCATGTAGTGACATCAAATTCTAAAGAAAAACGGATTTTTCTTTCGAAATAGCCATTTACTGTAGCTGTGAACCCAAAATAACGCTCTAAATCTAGAAAAATTTGAAAAAACTTGGGACAACGGTGTCCCGTATACCTGAAAGAGTTAAATTAATTACAAACCCAAAGGCCCTATTCGGTGGGGTACAGTTGTATGGCGGCTAATCGAAATAATGGACCGATTTTAACCATTTTCAAAAGGCTTCGTCCTTTGGCCAAAAAAGAGTGTATGCCAAATTTCATTCAATTATCTTGAAAATTGCGGCCTATTCTTGCGCACCAGTTTTACATGGACAACCAGCCAGACGGATGGACGGACGGACATTGCTTAATCGATCTAGAAAACCATTCTAAGACGATTGGTATACTTTAAGTTGGGTATAGAACGTATATTTTTGTATGTTACAAACATCAGCACAAAGTGGTGTAGGGTATAACAATATAACCCCCAACTTTTATGATGTTGTTTATAAAAAAGGATATGGTTTTCAACAGCTATAGTTGTAATAGCGTGAGATTGATCCACATCACAGCCACAGTCAGATGAACAAACGGCGGATGTGGTTTATGAACATTGATAAGAATTGTAACAACTTAGAAAATTTTACTTTTGATCCCATTTGAAGACAGCTTAAATATTATTAAAATCAACCACCACTACCACCAAACAACCGCCACTAAATATCTAGCGACTTCTGCGAAAAAGAAACTATTGAATTTACTTAGTAATGTATGTTTTTTTAACATAAAGCTTAGCATACCTTTAACGTTGGTAACGCCCCGCTAATACTATTGTCTATTTTAAGGCTTTTCTCTCTTTTTTCCATAAATTTACTATACTTTTTTTTTAGTGAATAATGAGTAAAATAACATGATTTTTCTTGGGATTTTCTTAACATAAAGAAAAACAACCAAACAACCAACGAATATATACATTTTAATGAATCAACTTTTTAATATTGAAATTTACAAATACATTTATACAAATTTCAATACGAATACTCAAAGTACTTATACAAAGAAAGCCATCTATCTATATATAATAAGAAAATCAAAAGCTTGTCGGCATTCAACTTCATTGTCAAGGATAATTAGTGGTATTACCAATGCTAAGCAGTTTCAAATACACAGGACAATGATTGTCAGTGTCTGTGTTTGTTTGCTGGCGTGTGTGTGTTTGTGTGTATGTCTATTCATTATTCATTCAGATGATGTGATGATGACGAAAGATGATGTGAACTGTCACAGTTGAAATCACAAGTTAATTCCTACTTTCGTACATCTTAAACGCGCTTTTCGGAGACGACAACGACAATACTGTTGTTGTGGCTGTGTTACCGCTGTCATCGTTCTTATCAATTGATTTATTTTATACACTAAGATATGTACATCATTAACTTTAACCTCAATATCATTCTTTAGTGTTCCACTTTATTTTTGTGTGTGTGTGTTTTTTTATTCACTCAGTGTCCTTTGTTAATGGATTGATATTTGAATTTTTTTTTCTCATTTTTCCCAGTCTATGGTTTTAATCCTTAAAACGCACTTTTAAGGATTTTTTCTGTTATTTTTGCTGGAAAAATTTGTAAAATAGATTTTATGCGTTTTTTGTATTATTTTTAATAGAGATTTTTTATCTTTTTTTAATTGGAAAAAAAAACTTTTAACTTTTGTTTTTATATGATAAATTTGGTTTTAAATAAAAACCATAAAATGTGGTTGAAATTTTAGAAATTAAAATATTAATGCATTTGTTAGAATTGAAAAATGTATTTAAAAAGTTACTTTGAAAAGTACTTTTGCAAGAGTCAAAAGTCCATTTTTTCTAAAGATCCTTTGATTTTAGTTAAAATGTTTCCATGCTATCGTTTAAAGACTTATAAAATTTGCAACTTAAAAAAAATTTACTTTTTGTCTTCTCTACAGATTGTTGTGAATGTGTGTATAGTCAGACTCATCGTGTCAATAGGGATCCGTACATGCTTCATTAAAATAATACTCGTACATTTTAAAAAGTTTGAATCTTTCTTCTAAATGTCAACCAAGAACAAATGTTCAACTTGATTTCCTGTAAAGTTGTATTCTATTTTCAAAAACGTCCCTAAAATCTCCATTTTTTATTTATTAATATCATTCGTTTTTTTCCACTCTCAAAACAAGTATAGTTTTATTTTATTGCGTGGTTTTGGTAATTTTTAATACCTTATCAGTTTGAGTTCCGTTTTTTATAACAACTAGTTTTCTTTTTTACTTTTCCTTAAGATTAAATAAATCATAAGAGTAAATAACTCTTATGCATTTGCTGCATTTTATTTCGTTGGAAAATAAGTATGAAAACAACTTAAAAGGCAACGTATGTATGTGATTGTATTTATTTAAAAGACAGTTTAAGGAAATGATGTTAATGTTAGCAGACAGTTTAGTTAATGGTTCTAAGCAGGTATTTTTAAGGAGATAGGACACATTTGAAAAGAGAGATTTAATTTTTTCAAGACAAGTTGTATGTGATTTGTTGCATTGTTACCGTGTGAGCGGATCACAATAGGGACAATGATGAATGAGGGAATCAATGCTGAACGTAACTAACTAACTAACTAACTAACTAACTAACTAACTAGCTAGCTAGCTAGCTAGCTAGTTCAATGCTGAACGTAACTAACTAACTAACTAGCTAGCTAGCTAGCTAGCTAGCTAGCTAACTAACTAACTAAATCACTAACTAACTAACTAACTAACTAACTAACTAACTAACTAACTAACTAACTAACTAACTGACTAACTGACTAACTGACTAACTGACTAACTGACTAACTGACTAACTGACTAACTGACTAACTGACTAACTGACTAACTGACTAACTAACTAACTAACTAACTAACTAACTAACTAACTAACTAACTAATTACGAACTAGACAGAAGCGGTTGTAGGAAACGCCTTCAATATATATATGTATGTGCATATTGGATCCAGTACAGTCGTTCGGACAGGCCTGATCGCATATCAGATACAGAATATGTTGGCAATTTTTGATTTGATTTGGATTAAATTCAACTTTTGCTTGTTATTTTTACATACTTATGAATTCAAAATATTACACAATTTACAATCGGTGTCGTAACGTTGTATGTCGTAAGTTTTAACTATTCTTTGTTTTTTTTCAAAAAATTTTCGTCTGCAAAATTTTAATGATATATGATGATAAAATAATACGACACCTACAGTGAATTTAATAAATGCAATGTCCTTTCTTTATGTGTTGGTACTATATTGTATGTATTGTTATGTGTTTGTACTATATTGTAAAATTAGATCAAACTCGTTTACCTTAAATTAAAGTTATAATTACAATTTTCAACTTCGCTACCTGACATTCAAGGTATCCTGTAATAACTGTCAGCATCATTCAAATCTAATGATAGTTAAATTTATGTAGATTACCATGTTGTTTAATAACTCTAAAAATATTGATCCTGTTCTAAAAATGAATAAAAATACAAATATTAAGTAAAAATACAAAAACAACAATATCTCGAAAACTATAGCTAACCGGAATTTTTCATAACAAATTTTGAACTCAGCGGGTGGAAATACATGGGAATCAGTTATTTCTATTTAAAAGGCATTTTCAGTTTTGTCTAGTGATATCAGAAGGAATCCGTTGCTAGCAGTTTGCTTTAGCACTGACTGATATTCCTTAAAGTTAGATTCAAATATTTCGAAAGTGATGTTATTCCGAAAATAGTAATCCTTACTAACACTGATAGGAACTACCTACCTGAAATTTTCCATAAATATTACCTACAAATAATAATGAGGCATAATAAAATAGGCAAACTCGGTTAACGTGTGACCATACCGCTCATGTAACCCAAATCATGTCCATATATTGTTTTAAAATCAAGATACATATTGAGATAAGTTTAAGGAATATATTTTGTATTAATTTGTCTTAGGACCACCTAAAAGGCACTGTTGCGAAAATCATTTATATTTATATTTGTTCAATTCACGATACGACATCGATATCGTTGTAGCGTTGTATGTCGTAAGATTTGAAAAAAGTTTTTTCAACCATACAACACCGATTTAACAATTAATTCTATAAACATAGGACAAGGTTTTCATGGTGAGTATATCAAATTTGTCATAGTCGTAACATGTTGTTGTTGTTGTAACAACTTCAGCTATACAATTTTTAATCCGGGGGTGCTATTGAAGTAGCCAAGAAATTGGGCTACTTCAATAGGGTTAGTCCATAAATCCATTGGGTTAAGTGAAGTAGTGTAGGCTAGACAGTTGAATATGTGGTGGGTATCATGGGGACCCTGTCCACAAGCTGGGCATATATTGGAGACGGCACAGTCTAGTTGTGCTAAAGCAACTCTTGTTTTCCGCGGCAGGTTCTTCTCTCTTTCTGCTATGGGCGGTGGGCGACCTTCAAGAACGCAGTAACCTGAAACTACGGTATTGATGACGTCTCTATAAATGTCGTTTAAAGCTGCTGTATACGAATTCCCATCTAAGGGATACTGAACATAATTTCGTATGCTCTTTTCGTATACACGAAGGTCCTTCATGACATGCCTCGGGGGAGCTTCTAACTGTGTGATGTTAAAGTTGGGACGACTCCTCCGGTGACATCTCAAGAGGAACTATGTAGTCAGTTCCTTGACTGGGAGGACCTTCGTTCCCTCATGTAGCGCTTTGACTTAGTCGTAACATATCCCTATATATTTTTAATGTTTTTCATATCTCTATCGAAGCAAAACTCGCCACAGATTTCATTTAAAGCTGTAGAGCAAAAACGTTATCATAAAATATAAAACTTTTTAAAATTCCTTTAACACCAGAGAAAACTTTTGGCCTACAAAAGAAAACGGGGGTAAAAAAATAAACACGTAAAATAAGTGTGAAAATAACCATTTAATTCAATTCATTCTTATAAAGTTAAACTTAAACAATTTATGCTCTAAGAAATAAAACAACAAGAATTACAAAGAAACAAACAAACAAATATTAAGAAAGATTTAATGCTAAAAATGTAATTTACGTTGATAATTATGTAAAAACCAAATTACCCCCAAGAGAGTTTAACCAAAGAATTTCATAAAGTACTAGAAAGCAACTGGACAAAAAAAATTACTGTTTAAAAAAAAAAGAATCTTAAGAATTTTTAGGGGAAAAAAATCATTTAAATAAAATCGTTCACTCTATGAAGACAACTAATGTAAAAATGATAATCCCATTGTCAGAAGCGATAATTCATTTACTCATTCACTAGAATATTTATTCATTTAAATAGCCAAAATAAATGAAGTCAAATGGCCATAAAGGTACTAAATTTTATTAAGTGTTTGTACTGTGTGTGTTTGGACAATATTACATTTTTTTCCTTTTCTACCAACAAGTTGTTAAAACCTTATATTAGATGGAGTGTGAAGAAAATTCCGTAAAAGAAGTTATAAAAATTATGATGCATTTTCTTTAAGGATTTATGAAGATTTAAATGAAATAGTTACTTGGAATTTTTCCCTATTTTTTTTGGCACTGATTTACCCTCTAGCCCATAAATGGGGAAATATTTAAGAAAATATTTATGAATATGAATGAGCATTACAGTATTTAAGAGTACCAATAAATTATGTTTACAGCTTAGGTGGGGTGGGGTGATGGGGAAAGGAGTATACACTACGATGTAAAACAAGAGACAGACTAGGAATTATGAAAATATTATACAAGGCCGTATAAAACGGAAGGTGAATGGGTGTTTTCCGAGCAATTTTAACAAAGATTGTTGTACAGGAAGAAACTTTTAAAACTGTTTTGTTAAATTTGCCAAATACCGATTTTAATCAGTTTTGAAAACTTTGATGGATCTAAAACAATACTTTGGCAGACTCAACTACTCACCTTAAAGTGTAACAATCACTTCCTGAATTACTTTAGATATGTCTGTCTGTCCGTCCATTTCTCTGTATGTCTTCCATCCGGGGCATATTACATTGGTTAAACCTCCACCATTGGTTTTATTGCAATCCCGGTGTATAGAGATGCTACCAGTATCTCTAGTCAGCCCGGACTATAAACTGGTTATATTAAATGTACCCTAGGCTTCGCCTTGGAATGATTTCGCATTGGTTCTAACCAGAGCATTAGATAATCTAGTACTACGGGTGGCCAGTTACCCACAGAACTTGTCCTATCTGGTCAGTTGCTTGAGGTTCCTTCGGGATCCACGTAGTGGCTGTGGTTTAATACCCGAAATCGCGGGGAGAGAATGTTGGTTTAAGGACTGATATATCATATACCTAATGGGTTGGATAATTCTCTCTTCGAAAAGATGTGTGTACAAAGCAGAATATGCTGGATTCCTTAACCCGATCGGTATTTCTTTTCGGTCGTATAGTGGGACGCCGTTATATACTGGGGAATTGTCAGGTTAGTGTGCAATAGTTGCCTGTCATTCCGTAGAGTGATCTGTATGATCATGGGTATGGAACTAATGCGAAAATTAGTGAAATATCGGGAAAGTTTCAATATATTAGATTTAAGTTGGTGCTGTTGAATATATTTATTCATGGTAAACGACTAGTTGTCGAGAAAATTATTGAAATTTATTAGATGATGGGGATTGCATCCTATCCGTAGTCATCTTCCGGTATATCCGGAAGATCGATTTCACCTAATGTTAGGGTTTAACTCCCCTTCTATTGACTTTAGACCAGTGATTGGTTTTTCCTTGTCGGGGTGTGCATTAAGCTTGAGCCTGGCTAGAGATTTGATAGCTCAAGTACTTCAGCAAAGTGCTTATACATGGACCAACACAACCATGTACACAAATTGCAACCTGAGTTCTTCATAGAAGAATTCAGCGGCGATGGCAGACCGTTGACTATCTAGTGGATGAAAAAGACCTACGTGAAATACAGTCGTCAAGGCAGGTGTTCACGTTAAGCACTTGACATTCGTGTCTGTCCGTCCGTTTCTCTATCTCTGTCTCTCTAATGATCAGGCCTCATGAGACTCCTCTTCAGAAAATTGATTTATTTTGTATGCTTGAGTGGCTTATCGGCCACCTAAAAGATTCATATTCAGTTTTATGAATATATATAGAAGAAATGATCGATTCTTGATTTTCGTCACAATCCTTGAAAAATATGTGGTTTTTTCGAACGGTTCACGATTTTTCCTAATTTTTCGATATTCTTCTATATATTCATGATTTTCAATAGAAAAAACTAACTTCATCTATCGTTTTATGACCTTCTAAGAAACTTCCAATAGTTCAATAGAAAAAACTAACTTCATCTATCGTTTTATAATCTTCTAAGAAACTTCCAATAGTTTCTACTATTGATTCATGATCGTATTTCTATATTAAATGATAATTTCTGATAGATAAATAACATCGATTTATAGAATTCATATGATACTTTTCGATAAATTCATGATCTCCAGTAAAGTCATGATCCTACAAAAACCGAAGATCTTTTTTTTCAAGAGATTTGTGGTTTTATTCACTTTACTTTGGGACAGATTCTTCAATAATATATTGAATCTGATAAATTTATTATATTTTCTCATTTTTTATCTTCTTCGAAAGCTTTAAGTATGCTTTATACTCGCCTATATATCATTTATGATCTTTAATAAATAAATTAATTTCCGCAACCACTTTATCAACTTTTTCAATAAATTCCTGATCTTTTTCTATTGGCATATGATCTTTTGTGAATGATCCATGATATTCTTAGAAAGAAACAAAATCTTCGATGGTTTTCGATATGTTCACAATCATGTCTTCTTAAATCTTTATAAATTCACGTCTACGACAGAAACAAAGATGCTTAAATTGAAAAATCTTGTCTTCGTTATTTTTGGATAAAGTAAAATGATCTTCTTGGAAAGATCTTCGAACGGTTGCCATGATTTTCTTCGATATATTCATGATGCTATTCCTACAATTCATAATCATGTTATATAAATTCTTGATCTTCTTAACCTTCATTGTTCGAGCCTCTCTATGATCTTGTTCTACAAATTTATAATTTTCTTGGAAAGATCTTAAGTCTAATTTTCTCCGATTTTTTTTAATTAATATACATAATCATTCCATGTTGGAAAATATTCGAGATCATCTGTGATAGTATCACAATGTGCTCATGATCATGCTTTATGAAATGTTAACCATTTTCGATCATGTTCCTTAAAATGTAATCTTTTTTCAAAGATTAAAAATCTAATTAAATAAATTCACGATTTACGTTACATTTATGATATTGTTTTTGGACAGATTTTAAAATGCTTAATATTGATTGCTTTCAATCTTAAATTAAATTATTATGATCTATGATAACAAGTTTTTTCTAATTTTACATAAGACCACATTCTTCTTGGATGATCTTTGTTAAAGATCTTCTTGGAAAGATCCATAATTATTCTCGTTCTGTTTAACATTTTCTTAATCATTATTAAGGATGCTTCCGATGATCTTTATCAATAGAACCTTGTTTGATGAATTGAAAATATTTATAAATAAATCTGGCTGGTATGATCGGCTTAAGGTTTGACACGATCGGATGTAAATACTACTCATATTAAAGATTTGAAAATGGGCTCCATATATATTCCAAAGACCTTATTATGCCAGATTTATTTCATCAAAAATTTGACTTTGATTTACTGATCATTGACGTCAATTGTGATCAGTAAGACAGAATCAATCCATCTGAATCTTTAGATCTACAAACCTTTCATAAAATTGTTGACTTTTTTACAAAATATAATTAATTCATAATTATAAAACCCCTTTTTACATACACAACACTGCCTTAATTCCATTCAAAGCTTTGCACATATGACAGGCGAACCTGGTGTTTTATAAGTAAAGCATAATTTAAGGCTTGATTTTGTCATTTAAGTTTGTAAATAAAACATTGCGAAAAATATTAAAAAGTTTACTTAAGAATGCGTCTTTTTTTCGTTTACTTTATAAAAATATCTTTGCTTGTGATATCAGTGATAAAATATCTAAAACATTGAACGTACAGTTAAGAACGAAAAAAAAAACACACGAAGATTTTCTCATTAGACTTATTAAAATGTTAAGGATGTAGGAAAAATGGAAAAAATAAGAAAGTAACAGCCTAAAAGTAGACACCAATGTTTTACGTTAGCAGCAATCTTAAGTAATACCTTTGGCAGGCAGGAACCAACCATATAACCAACGAAATATTGTATCTTCAAATACATTCACAGTATAAATATATTTAGAGTCTTATGCTTAGTCGCCGCAGAAATAAATTTTATAAAACTAATACGAATTGATTTATTACCCTTTTTCTTTATAAGCTTTTCGTTTATGACTTTAATGGCAACAGTAAGAAAAACTGGAAATTTGTAACAGAAATCAACCATCCAGCCAGCCAGCCATCCAGTCAAGCAACTAAAACATCCCACAAACGGTGGTATCTTAACAATGCCTTTATGGCAAACGTTTGGCTAAATAACTTAATATTTTTCTAAATTCATAATTCACAATTCCTTATACATACTCCGTTATTATTTTTATATTTCATTTTCAATACAGAATTAAAAAGGGGAAGGATGATGGTAACAGTAAAAGCCATAAGTGGGTTGGGTTAGGTGTTGCACAAGTAAATTGCCAAAAAATGTTCTATGACTTTTTAATACATTTTGACAACAAGTACTCTGCTGGCAATAAGTACAAGAAAGTAATGATAATCAAAAGACAAAGATATGCTCAAAATACAACATTCATTCGCCAAATAATTGCTATGAGTATTAGAAAGGCATGTCAAAAAATATTTAAGTCGGTTACTTAAATAGCTAACAATTGTTACTATCATTAAAAGAAGGGGTGCTTACAGTTTACCACTCTACCATTCGAAAAAAGTAAAAAAAAAACTAGATTATAATTCATGAGGCATTTATTTAACACAACAAAATCGAAATTTATTGCTGTTTAAGATATTTGAAATACTAAAATAATCACCATGAAATACGAACTTGTTGTAAAGATAAAAGAGTTTGTGATTTGTTAAAATAAACATTTAAAATAATTTCTCAAATATGAAAAACAAAGAATTTATTATAAAGCCAACCACCACCATCACTACATTTTGATTGTATATTTTTAGGGGTATTTTTTTTAAATAAAGCAATGTAGTTGTTAGGATTCTAAATGTATAATTTAAAATATTTTTTCAAAAGAACGTAATTTTAGAAATGTTTATTAAAAAGTTTTGCCATAGTTATCACTTATCTTGTAACATTACTTTTCAATAGCTTAACATATTTTCTATATGACATGAAAGTACTTTAATAATCAGTTATAAATACAAATAAAATATGTATTTTCTTAAAGTTAATAGTTTATGGTCATATTCACAATCCTTCATTTCAGATTTAAAGGACATAATTTGTACGAAAATTTGCTTTATAAACCTTCGCTACCTTTATTTATTAGGTGTTTTAGACACCTCGAATAGAAACAAGTAAGAATTTTATATTAAGCTGTGAGGAATCTTATATACCCTTCACCATGTTGTGTTAAAAAAGAAGGCAGTACCAAAAAGTCCTCTTTTACAAAACTTACTTCGGACCAACATGCTTAATGTCATGTTCCTAGATTCAATATTATAGAAAATTTCAACAAGTACCTTTTGAAAAACGAAAAAGTGGCAAAAAGTTCCCTTTTATAGGTTCTCACCTAATTCAGGCTTTACATACTTTATATCATAACTAACTAACTAACTAACTAACTAACTAACTAACTAACTAACTAACTAACTAACTAACTAACTAACTAACTAACTAACTAACTAACTAACTAACTAACTAACTAACTAACTAACTAACTAACTAACTAACTAACTAACTAACTAACTAACTAACTAACTATCTAACTACCTACCTAACTAACTAACTAACTAACTAACTAACTAACTAACTAACTAACTAACTAACTTACTAACTGACTAACTGACTAACTGACTAACTGACTAACTGACTAACTGACTAACTGACTAACTAACTAACTAACTAACTAACTAACTAACTAACTAACTAACTAACTAACTAACTAACTAACTTACTAACTAACTAACTTACTAACTAAATAACTAGCTAACTAACTAACTTACTTACTAACTAACTAACTAACTATATTCACATATATCCTACAATTCATAATCATGTTATATAAATTCTTGATCTTCTTAACCTTCATTGATCGAGCCTCTCTATGATCTTGTTCGACAAATTTATAATTTTCTTGGAAAGATCTTAAGTCCAATTTTCTCCGATCTTTTTTAATTAATATACATAATCATTCCATGTTGGAAAATATTCGAGATCATCTGTGATAGTATCACAATGTGCTCATGATCATGCTTTATGAAATGTTAACCATTTTCGATCATGTTCCTTAAAATGTAATCTTTTTTCAAAGATTAAAAATCTAATTAAATAAATTCACGATTTACGTTACATTTATGATATTGTTTTTTTTTTAACTTACTAACTAAATAACTAACTCACTAACTAACTAACTAACTAACTAACTAACTAACTAACTAACTTACTAACTAACTAACTAACTAACTAACTAACTAACTAACTAACTAACTAACTAACTAACTAACTAACTAACTAACTAATTAACTAACTAACTAACTAACTAACTAACTAACTAACTAACTAACTAACTAACTAACTAACTAACTAACTAACTAACTAACTAACTAACTAACTAACTAACTAACTAACTAACTTACTAACTTACTAACTTACTAACTTACTAACTTACTAACTAACTAACTAACTAACTAACTAACTAACTAACTAACTAACTATCTAACTATCTAACTACCTAACTAACTAACTAACTAACTAACTAACTAACTAACTAACTAGCTAGCTAGCTAGCTAGCTAGCTAACTAACTAACTAACTAACTAACTAACTTACTTACTTACTTACTTACTAACTAACTAACTAACTAACTAACTAACTAACTAACTAACTAACTAACTTACTAACTAACTAACTAACTAACTAACTAACTAACTTACTAACTTACTAACTAAATAACTAACTAACTAACTAACTAACTAACTAACTAACTAACTAACTAACTAACTAACTAACTAACTTACTAAATAACTAACTTACTAACTAAATAACTAACTAACTAACTAACTAACTTACTTACTAACTAACTAACTAACTAACTTACTAACTAATGGTCTTACTTACACTATGATCTACTCTTCTCTGATCTTCGTCATTTGCAAATTCTTGCAATTGGATCTGGAACACCTGCACGCAGAGAAAAAACATGGTTCGACATGATTACAGTAACTAAACTAAGTTTACTGTAACAATATATTGCTACCAAAACATATAATTGTTATTTAAATTCTATTTAAAAACTGCAATCATTTTCTTGTTTAAGGCAATTATAAATTTGAGTATGATTCACTGAAAAATAATTATTTTTTTCAATAACTAAATAATGCTAACAACGAAAACATATTATGTTACTTACAATCATTTAAAATTATAAATAACCATTATGTGTTATGTTGCGACATGTTATATATGTTATACCCACGTGAAATGCGTCGTTTGGCATATGTTCACGTAATGCACTCGACTTTTGTTTGTCCGTAGTAAAAGCTAAATCAGTTCTTTAAGAGAAGATTTATTGATTATCGTGGTAGTTTACAACGCGCGAGCAGACAAGTAGACTTGAAGGGATTTCCGTTTTGACAGGACTACTCCACTTGTCTTGAGATTTCTGGAATTAGATCCAGAAATCTCAATATATTTCATTTAGTATTATGATATCTCAAAAGAGAAAACAGTTTCCTTTTATTGACTAGATCAGCGAATTCGCAGAGAAGATCTTTGCAACTGCAACAGTTTTCATTAAAGAGGAGTCCAAGCCGATATGTATGTTTGCCTAGCACCCAGTATTATAAACTGCTATCTACCTAGATTCTCAATAAGAGAATTTTCGGACAGGTTACTTAGCCTTGACATATCCCTCTGCATTGTCTGCTTAGTATGGAAGTACATAGACTACGATTTTAAAAAGTGAAGTGACTGTCGACAAAATTTCCTATATCGCCACGAATATTGAGGCCATATATATAAATTATCACAAATTTTTCAGCCTGAAAAACTCTACTGTTGTTGGGATGAAGATAAGAGATACTTATTCCACCTTCTTCATAGAAGTCGCCAGAATCAACGCCTCAGATTATTTTAGAACTATCTGTAAAGATTGTGGTCCTATATTTATTGGAAGGTTACTCCTACACAATTTAAACCGAAAATTGATAATTTTATCAAAGTAGTTGGTTCAAGAATGGAAGTAATATGCCTAAAATCCTAGCATGTCAATATTTTCTCAACCTTTAGCATCCAGATGAGTTAAGCCTCGCCGCGCTGCTAGCATATATATGATATGACTGTGCATCTATTATTTCAATGCATTAGCATGAAGTCCATCATACAAGAGATCAGTGTATGAGAATAGGACGCACTATAGCTGTACACATGAATTTGAGCTTGTTGGGTCTGAGTCCCCATTTCATTCTAAACATCTTACTATATGTGTAGTAGCATAAAATATATACTTAATGCAATTAAAAAAACAATTGAAAATATTAAATTTCAAAAATTCTAATATCTGTCATTAATATTTAGCCCAAAACGTTTACCATACATTCATTCCAGTATGACAATAAAACATTTACAGATGTCATAAAGATATCAAAATATGAATATAAATGTATTTTAAACAAATAAAATAATCATGATTAGTTGAAATAAAAAATGTAATAAAAATATTTAAAATGATCATCTCTATCACTCCTTCAATGTATTTCTTTATTTATGTGTGAATATTAACACAACGCCTAAAATTAGGCAATAAATATAAATGTGTAGCGCTATAAACACATACACAAACATTTATACATACGCTTTCAAGCAAGTAACATTAGCTTATCTTTTAAATAATAAAAAAAATAATATTTTTTTCTGTGTACATTTGCATTTTTATGTGTTTTTTGAATTGTAGTGTTTCCTTTTTTTGGTGAAAGAATTTGTTAAGGATTTTGTTTCAGTTGTGATTTTTGAATAGATGCTTTTTGATACTAAATTTTTTTAGCCATTGATTAATAAAGATGATTGTGGTTTCTATATTTTAAAAAAACTAATGGACAAATTAATGACACATTGTGGTACTTTTCTTAAACACTGCTCTTTTAGGAAAAAATTACGAATATAAGTTTAGTACTTTTTAGAAATTTGGACGTTTAGGGGATAAAAGTTGTACATATGTGTGTTACTTATATACCTTACACCATTATAGTGGGGAGGGTATTATCAGTTTATGCTGATGATTTTGTAACACCCAAAACTATTGGTACTATATATACTTAAAATATGCTTGTATCTCACCAATAAAACTAAGTTTTATAAAAAATGATATATCCAATTTTCGAAAAGATGGGGCTATACATAACCTCCACATGAAGTCACCTTTAGATAATGCCTACAATGCCATTGTGCATAAATAACTTTAATGTAGAAGTAAATACCTTTACCAAAATTTATAGAGAAGGTACCATATTAAGCCCCAGCCTCCATATTATTCCTCTTTAAGGAAATCTCTTTTTTGCCAAATAATGTTCTTTAATATAATATTCTGGATCCTTATAGATAGCGGAGTCGTTTAAGCCATGTCCGTCTGTCAGTCTACCTGTCCGTCTGTATGTTTGTTAAAATCAGTTTTTAGACGACCCCATACATTTGCGAGATCCGAATCTTTCGAAAAATCGGAGACACCCTTTGAAAATTTTATCAAAAATTTAGATTTTTTATTCATACGGTTCATTTTGTTATTGCACGCTTGTTTATAAAAACAAGGCAGAGTGAGTAACAGCGAGATCAGCAGAGCAAGAATATCACAGCAGCACTAGTGCGCTAGAATCATGAAATTAAGTATGACTTAAGTTGGAACCTATTAAAGGGAACCTTTTGGTACTTTTTTGTTTTTCAAAAGGTACTTTTTAATATTTCTGTAATATTAAATACAGATGCATGACTTTAGGTATGTAAAGCCCATAATAGGCGAGGACACATAAAGGCACTTTTAAAATTTTATATAATATAATATATAATATAATATAATATAATATAATATAATATAATATAATATAATATAATATAATATAATATAATATAATATAATATAATATAATATAATATAATATAATATAATATAATATAATATAATATAATATAATATAATATAATATAATATAATATAATATAATATAATATAATATAATATATAAATAATATAATATAATATAATATAAAGATAATATATATATAAATATAATATAATATATATAATATAATATAAAAATATAATATAATATAATATAATATAATATAATATAATATAATATTATATATAATAATTATAATATATTATAATATAATATATATAATATAATATAATATAATATAATATAATATAATATAATATAATATAATATAATATAATATAATATAATATAATATAATATAATAAATATAATATAATATAATATAATATAATATAATATAATATAATATAATATAATATATTATAATATAAAAGATAATATAATATAATATAATATAATATAATATAATATAATATAATATAATATAATATAATATAATATAATATAATATAATATAATATAAATATAATAATATAATATAATATAATATAATATAATATAATATAATATAATATAATATAATATAATTAATATAAATATATATTATAATTATATAATATAATATAATATAATATAATATAATATAATATAATATAATATAATATAATATAATATAATATAATATTGCACCTAGAAACATGAAATTAAATATGTAGAGCCTGGATAAAGTGAGAACCCATAAAAGGGGCATTTTTGGTACTTTTTTTGTTTTCCAAAAGGTACTTTTTTAATTTTCTATAATATTGAACCTAAAAACATGAAATTGAATGTGTAGAGATCGGATTATGTAAGAACCCATAAAAGGGGATTTTGTGGTACTTTTTCCATTTGTTACACATCGAAATATTGATCATAGACCCACAAAAGTAAAAATATTTTGGGTCTTTATTACATTCTAAATTCTGGGTCCTTAATAGATTCTAAATTCTAAATTGGACATATACACATAAGCCATTTATTGTTGAAAGCAATTGTGGACATTTGAGTCAAATTTTGAATGGGGCTTTTTATAGGGGATAGGGTCCAATGAGGTCCTATAATTATAAAGTTCATGAGGGTTATCAAGGTTAGTATAGAACTTGGTTTTGCAGCTTTTTGTCGAGATATGAGACTTAAAAGCCTTATTCGACGGGTTCAGTTGTATGGGGGCTAGGTGAAATAATGGACCGAGCTTAACCAGTTTTAATAGGCGTCGTCCCTGGAGCAATAGAAGATCAAAATTGCGACCTGTAGTTTGATTACAAGGTTTACATGGATGGACAGACAGATATACAGACGGACGGACATAGCTAAATCGACTCAGAAAATTATTCTGAGCCGATTGATATACTTTAAAGTGGGTCTAGGACCAATATTATTGTGCGTTACAAACATCACTACAAACCCAATATACCCTCCCCACTAAAGTGGTGTAGGGTATAAAAATGGGTTAAAATTTTATTATGTAAGTAAATTTAAAGTAATTTTATAACATTTAGCATGTTTTTCTTTTAAAATTTTGATATCTTATTTTGCCCATATAATCAAAATAACCTCAGTTCAGTTTCGTTAACTTTACTATAAATTTATGTTTGGCAAAATAATATATACTTTAATGTAATTAAAAATCCAATTTTAATTAATATAATAAAATAATTACACAAGAATCCCTTTTCATATAATAAGAAGAAAATGCCAACAATACTAAGTACTTTAACTAATTTATCTACTTACAGCATATAAATACATATAATAATAAAGAACAAAAACATAAACTAACATTTAATACCAAATATTTTACAAAAATACTACAACAACAGCAATAAAGCAGCAACAGCGAATAAATAAGAAAACTAAAATAAAAACATAATATTGTAGTATACTTTTCAGATGAAAAGCGTTATAATTGTGAGCAGTTTTCCACTGCATTCAGTCATTTATTCATTCATACATACAAACATATACATACATATGTTTGTATGGATGTGTTTGTTAAATGAACCACAATATTATGTACAGCCACAAATCAAAGCGGAATTATTATTACTTATGACCATTTAATTGGACTTTTATACATTTTATTACCACAATGAAGAGAACATCACTATTACCACACCACACCACTATAAGCACACGACGACGACCACCACTAGAACTTATAATATACTTGAAGCACTGTCATATGCCCACCAGCTAACCAAGCATACAACCCATCAAATGAAACAACCAGAAAACAACAAACAAAAATATTTGTTTGTATGTATGTATGAACATTCAACCAACCACTTTTATAGGAATTGTTGAACATACTCCAAAGTCAATTTGCCAAATTACACTAAACAAATAGTAAAACAACAACTATTACAACAATAACATCAACGCAACCAGAAAACCATGAATAGAATTTTTCCCACCAATGTACAAATATTTTCAAACAAACATGTACATTCGTACTTACTTACAATCACAAACAAAACATATTCACTCACATAAATAATGACAATGATTTATAAAGAAATTCTCGAAAAATTTTTTGGTTTGTGAAAGTTTCAGATGGCGGGTTGGAAAAAATCTTTGTAAGAATCTAAAGATTTTTGAATTAATTGAGCATGGCAATGACCGTTTGGGTGATCCAGACAGGATTCTGAGTTAAGTGTGTTGTAAAAAAATGTGGTCTGAACATCTTATGTAAGGACTATTACGACTTCACCACACTCTTTATTTTGTCGGTTATTGACGTATTTTTGATGAAAAATGGAAAAAGTGTTTTCGATGAATATCGCAGGATATTATACTTTATAGCATATAATGACATCAAATTTTAAAAAAATAACTTATTTCTCTTTGGAAATAACCATTTACTGTAGCTGTGTACTCAAAATTAAGCTCAAAATCGAGAAAAATTCAAAAAAAAAAACTCTTTGGACACTGGTGTCCCGTATACGTGAAAGAGTTAATATCCACGACGTTCTTATAAGTGTTATAATATCCATTGACATTGTGTCACTTTTAAAACAGAAATGTATTGAAAAATTTGTTTAGGAAAGGGACACTTTTACGCCGAAAAGAATTGTTCCTAAATCTGTTGCATTTTAAAAGAAGTTTTCTGGATAGGCGGCCTTCGGTAGAGCACAGTGGTTTTAAACTGGGTTGTTTCCAATAGCGTCTTCGTAGAATTATAATTTTTTTAATTAACGGACTCTTTGGACTTTATGACACACAACCTACATAAATATCCTTTTGCGAAGCAATTTCACGAAAAACGATAGTTAATTGCACAAAACATTTACTACTAATGTAGGTGTAAAGCACGGAATTCTCTCTATCGCCATTGCTTTCTGCTATAGTCCTTGACAACGTTATGTTCAAAGTTTGCGAGATAAGAATAGGAATTGTGTGAAATTTATATTTATTTTTTTAATAAACGGACTTTTTGGACATTATGACACCCCACCAACATAAATATCCTTTTGCGAAGCAATTCCACGAAAAACGATAGTAAATTGCGCGAAACATTTACTACTAATGTAGGTGTAAAGCAGGGATTCTCTCTATCGCCATTGCTTTTTGCTGTAGTCCTTGATAACGTTATATTCAAAGTTTGCGAGAAAAGAATAGGAATTGTGTGAAATTTCCACAGACATCTTGAAGATCTCGACATCGCAGATGATTGGTCATCCATTCTAAAGATGGAATTAAGAATTCAAAAGACAAAGGACATTTGTATGAACAACTTTATACAGGACAAGCTATACGTTGGCAACATCGAAATCGAGTTCATGGAGAATGTTTGCTATTTAATGTCAACAAAAAGCGGAGCAGAGAAAGATGTACGCCATTAATTGGATAAGATATGGAGAACACACGGCGATAAAATACAATAAGTAATCTCGAACTATGGAGAAGATCAAACACCCAGTAAAATGGGAATTATGAGAAGAGAGTGGAAAAGGAAAATCCCGGAAAAAATCACATGATTAATGTACTTCGGAATGTAACCCTCATAGCAGTAGAACAAAAGGACGTCCGAAGAACACATGGCTCAAAATCAATATGTCATTTAATGAAAGAAAAATATTAAGTCTGTATAGAATAAGATGGACTTTGGCCTAGCTGGCCAGTTGGTTGAGATTTCTACGGGATCCATGTCCGCCAATTACATTTTTTATCTTCTATCAAGAGATTATATACATAGCCCGAAAGCGGCAAAAACATGTACAAAAGGCAGGTGTTAATCCCAGAAAGCGTGAAATATGGATTGCTTTCAAGTTTATATGTTTTTGTTAATTAGTGTGCCGGATGAATTAGAAGTGCGATGTTTTAAATTCTGTGTATGTAAGGTATCTTATACAAGAATTTCCCTTCCTTGTCCGTGTATTTTTAGGATTTACTTTCTCCATACCATATTTACCACTTTGATTCATTTGTAATGTTCAGAGATGAAATATTCGAGCGTCGATGTGTAGGAAATTCAAAGAATAGGTGATGACTCGTTTAAACACCTCACTCTGTGGTTGGAAAAGCTTCACTGTGATATAATGTCAACATGGCAGATGTTCACGTAAAGCACTTCTACTAACATTTTAGAATGTCGAAATTTTGAGATGATCTCTTTGTAGATGATAACAACAACAATAGGCTACCAAGGCCGGTCTTCACTTCATGAACTTCGGCAACATCTTTGAAAGCCCGAGAAATGAGTTGGTGCCAAGTTTATATGTTTTTTTAAAGAGTGTGTCGAATGAATGAGAAGTGCTTTGGTTTAAATCCTGATGGATGTAATGTATCTTTTACAAGTGATACCATTGAATTTCCGGGTATGTTCAGGATTTATTTTCTCCATACCAGATTTTGCACAGTGGTTTATGTGACGGATACGTCTTTCGGAAGTTTAGCAAGTAATGGTCAGATATTAAATAGTTCGAGTACTTGAAGAAAGTGCTCCGATGTGTAAGAAACTCAAGGAAGAGGTGATGTCTCATTTAAACAACTCACTATATAACGCCAAAACCACGTACAAAAATTGCTAAAGATTTACACTCTGTGGATGAAAACGACAACCATTAAAGTGGGTCGCCAAGGCAGGTGTTCACTTCAAGAACTTCGGTGAGAAAAGAATTGGTGTCAAGTTTATATGTTTTTCTTAATGAGTGTATGAGAAGTACACTTGTTTAAATCCTAATGGAATTGAATTTCCCTTCCTTGTCCAGATATGTTCAGGATTTACTTTCTCCATACCAGAATTACCTCAGTGGTTTATTTGACGAATACGTATTTCGGTTGTTCAGAAAGGGGGCAGTAATGGTCAAAGATTAAATAGCTCGAGTACTTGAACAAAGTGCTCTGATGTGTAAGTAAGTCAAGAAGGAGGTGATGATTCGTTTAAACAACTCACCTTGCGGTTGGAAAAGTATCACTGTGATATAACGCCAACATGGCAGGTGATTACGTAAAGCTGTTGAAAGCTCGAGAACTTGAGCAAAGCGGTTGTACATGAACCGACATAACCATGTGCAAAATGGACCAAAGGCGTTTAAGGTACCCAAAAGGGCTGTGGTGAGTACTTTAGTAAGCTCACTCAGAGTAATAAGTCAAGATAAGAGCCCAACTCGAGAAATGCAGAAATGTTCAGTGTTAGCTTCGAAACCTCATTCTTATTAGGTTTGCAGTTTAAAATGAGGCCAACTTTACGTAAAGCACATCGATATCTTCATTAAACGCCTATTGCTCGAGTACTTTAGAAAAGTGTTTGTACATGGACCGCAGAAGCATGTACAGAAATTGCCACCGGCATGCAGGAGCATGTGGTGAGTCGTCTAATGAGCTTGTTCATTAGGTTCCATTACAGTTTAAACTCTGGATAAGTGTCCATGTCAGTCCAAAGAAAAATCATATATGTACATCTCAAAACTTAATTACTACTTTTTCTGAGTGTAATTGTAAAGGACATACATATTTGATTTGTACAAATATACTATTTGTTATACGCTCATTAGTTTTATTACCATTAGCACGTTCGTTTATTCAATAGTTGGTCTAAAGCCCAACAAACATATTAGTTAACATTAATCGTTATTGTTTCTTTCTGTAATGTGCTAGTAAATTATGAAAGATCTTATTAAGTTATTTATCTATGGATAAATTTTTAATCAAAATCTTAATTTTCAAAAGCCAATATGATTTCAAACTAAAATGTTTGTTGGTCTCTAACATATACCAAACATTTTTATCTTCTAAACAAAATACAACCTCCTCAAAAACTATGCGTAATTCTTTATGTACAAATATTTTTATCAAAGACTTCAATCACTTCTATTTATATTGAAAATTATTTTTCCTATTTTGCCGTTATTTTTGAAAGTCCAGGTTTCATTCTTACTTTGCAATAGTTTTTCTTTTACAATAATTTTTCTTCTTATTATATTTATATCAAAGATATTAATTGGCTAAATGACGAACAAATTGTACAATATTTGTTTTGTTTTATAATTTCTTAAGTAGATTTTATGAATGGTTCTATTTATTTGGGCAACAGGACAAGAAGACACAAAAATATCTTAAGACTATGACGGAAGAAATTGTATAAAAAGGGGAGATAAATTTATTAAATTGGTCATGGAAACAAAATTACTAACTAGTGTAGAACAAAGTTATTTATAAAGGGATCAGGAATTGGTAAGAGATTTAGTTATATAAATTAAGAAATATGTATGTTTGCAGTTTGAGCAATGATTTCTTAATATTGAAGGATCTAAGATGATCTGACAAAGTTGTATAATTCTGTCTTTCGGAAATATCAAAAATAGTAAAATAAATCTGTAATTTGAAGTAAGTTCAATCTTTAAAATATATAATCATAAATTTGCATGGTTTTAAATTTGCCATACGCTCCGGTTGCCCTACTTTGAATTATCCCTAAATGGGTCAAAAATTAGATCTAAAATAAGGGAAAACTACATATTTTCTTCAGTAAAACCGCTAGATAACCCAGCAGTTCGACAAAGAGTCAATGCATACGAAAAAGACAGTAATTTCCACTAATAGTTAACCACTTGGATGATTGTAATTCGTATGTTTTGGGTCATTTATCAAGAATGTACCCTTTGTAATCGAGAATGAAGACAGTCGTCACTTTAGTGTCCTCTTTGTAAGCGGGAGCGGAGACAGTCGTCTCTTTACTGTCCTCAAGTAACCTAGAGATTATACTCTTAAAGGTTGTTTTTTTGTTGTACTTCCGAAAGTAGTTATTTTACCCATCTTTTGGAGAAATGATTATTACTTTCTACTAATATTCCACCATCTGGTTGACACAAATTTATAACTTTTGGGTCAATCGTCACATTATTGTCCCATAGTATTCTGGAGAGTAGACACTTGAAATTTTTAAATTTTAGTTCCATTAATATCTTACCACCTGGTGACTCCAATTCGTATGTTTTTGGTCTTTCGTCACAAATAAACTCTTTGTAAACGAGAAAGAAGACAGTCGTTACCTTAGTGTCCCCTTTGAAGGCGAGAGCGGAGGCAATCGTCTCTTTAATGTTTTTGTAGAGTGTAGAGTGACGATTAACTTCCTCGTAGGACAAGCCCATGTTAAAATGGTTGGTCACCTAGGTAGTCAGGTGGCTAGGGGCCACCACAAGTGGTAGGTTAAGTGGTCAGTTCGGGACTGTCCCGTCGAACTGCTGGGAAGTGCTTTACCTATACATTGCCATATTTCACGTGAACGAGCATTCTGTTGAGGACACCTATTCATACGATCGAGTTTATGAGACTTTTATTACATTTTCTCTCAAGTATAAGTGATGCGTTAGTTGATCAGATGGAGAGAGATGTGTCTTAAATGGTATTAAAAACCTTAATGTTTTCACCACCCACAGCTATAGATGGAACAACATTAATAGTCATGAGTTTATGAGTTAACCCTTTCACGCATACGGGTCATTGGTGTCCCTAGATGATATTATTTTTTCGATTTAGAGCATAATTTTGTGTTTATAGCTAGTGTAAATATTTATATCTAAAGAAAGGTTTATTTAGAATTTGAAGTTATAACACTTTTTATACCCTACACCACTATAGGTGGGAGGGTATTATGAGTTTGTGCTGATGTTTGTAACACCCAAAATGACCAAAAATATTGGTCATACACCCATCTTAAAGGGTCGAATGAGGCCCGATCATTAAAAAAATTGGCAGTGTCATGGAAAGTACTACAAAACTAAGTTTTGCCGATTTTTGTTGACATATTGGTCATTTAACCCCCCCACCTATTCGGGGTGTAAGGTTGTATTGGGCTAGGTGAAATACTAGAGCAACTTCGACCATTTTGTGTGTTAAATTTCATCAAATTATATTGAAAATTGCGACCTGTAGCGTGCGCACAAACTTTACATGGACATACAGACGGACGAAGGGATAGATGGTCAAAGGAATACGGCGAAGGAATAGACGGACGGAAGTACGGACAGACGAACATATCTAAATCGACTCAGAAAGTGATTCTGAAAAGATTGGTATACTTTAAGGTGGGGGGAGGACGGATATATTTGGGTGTTACAAAATTCAGCGCAAACGCTAATACCCTCCCCGCTAAAGTGGTGTAGGGCATAAAAAGTCCAAGGGTTAAGTTTTGGGCATGAAAGGGTTTAGATGGAAAATTGAGTTTATAAGCGTTGTTGTTGATTCCCATTCAAATATTGTTATCAAATTATGGTTGAGCAAATCAATCATTTTGTGCATCATTTTTCCGTTTTCCAAATGGCTTGCCCTATTATTGAATACGAAAAAATTGGTAGAATTGGTTGTTGTCATCAAGATAGAAAAGGAATGTAGCTTTGAACTGTGCTCCTGAATTAATTACAAGCTCGTTTGATAAAATCGAGGTGTGGTCTTTGAAAAAGCTCATAATAAATCGATTGTTACTATTACGAACGCCAAATGCAATTTGTTTGAAACGGTTTGGAAATACAACAAAATGTTGAATGGATTGATAGGAGGGCTATTAAGCTTCCTGGATATAGTCTACTATGATTGTTAGATTCGTAATATTTGACAATACTTCCATAATTATATTACTTTGAATGGGTTGTTAGCTTCTTCCTTTTTAGGAAATGGTGTAACCTTCAAAATATCCCAACATGCAGAAAATTTTTCGGCATGTTGGAATAATTTCGTAATGAATGTGCTCAATTTGAAGAGAACTGTTATAAGGATATGATGTATTGGAAGTAATTTATGTTGAGTTTTAGCTCTCTGAAACACGAAGATCTTCCTTTGGCTTAAAGATCCAATTTTCCGAGAAGTACAAGAACCTCCACTTTAATTTTATTACGATGTGAAGTGAGAAAGAGCACGTTAATATAATTTTGGAGCCCTTCAAAACATAAGATGTTTGTTGTTGTTGTTGGTTAATTTTATAATAATACAAATATATTTGTCCAATTCAAAATCGTTGTTGTACGGTTGTATCGTAGTATGTCGTAATTTTTATACCCTACACTACTTTAGTGGGGAAGGAATATTGAGTTTGTGCTGATGTTTGTAACGCACAATAAAATTGGCCCTAAGTACACCAATCGGCTCAGAATCATTTTCTGAGTCGATTTAGCTATGTCCGTCCGTCTGTCAGTTAACATTGTAATCAAACTACAGGTCGAAATTATGGAAATAATTCAATGAAATTTGACACATTATATTTTATGGTACCGTAGACAAAGCCTGTTGAAAATTGTTTACATCGGTCTATTATTTCACCTAGCCCCCATACAACTGAACCCGTCGAATAGGGCTTTTAAACTTTGTAATCATACTATAGGTCGCAATTTTAGAGATAATTCTATACTAGACTTGATGACGCTCACGAATTCCATAAAAATAGGTCCTCATGTGACCTTAGCCCCTATGAAAAGCCCTCATCAAAATTTCATTTAAATGTCCACAATTTTATTCAACAATAAACGGCCTAAGTATGTATATCTGAGGCAAGTTGCAATTCAACTTAAATGCTTTATTATAGCAACTAAATCACATTATATTTTTGTAAATGGTGTAGGGTATTATATGGTCGGCCTCGCCCGACTATAATTTCTTACTTGTTTTATTATTGATTTTTTTTTTTTTTTTTTGAAAAGTTTTATGACATACAACGCTACAACGATACGACATCGATTGAACAATTGTAAACTTCTGAAATTTTAAGCTTTAAATGGTGAAGCCAAATTAAGTTTTAAACAAAAAAATCTCCAGTATGGAATCGGAAAGAGTCGTCCTAGGTCGAAGTTAATTAGGCGGCTTAGATTGTCTTAGAATTTAAGTAAACTCCAAGAAATATAACGTTTAAAACCTATATGAGATTTAAACAATAAAAAACCATAAGTATGTCAACATTACGATCATATTCTATATTTACCAAATACTTTGCCCTCCCTTCTCCTCCTTGACAATCATTTTTACAAACACTTTGCCAAATGTGTCCTAATGATAAAGAAAACAAATCAACAGTAAACACAACATTTCCGAAGACCATCCCTTTTTATTATCCCAATACCCTCATATGGCTATTATATGATACAAGTTATTATTATATAAAAAGGGATATTTTAGCATTTGGCCAAGAATTAACAAAAATATTTATAAACGACTTAATGAATGGCTGACATTTAACGATTATAATTTATTTTCTTTAATTATGACTTAAACTGTTTTCGGCTGAGAAAGCAAAGCACAGAGTGAAAGTAGTGCAAGTAATAGCAGCAGGAGTTGGTTGTTGTTTACTAAGGAAAATATTCGTATAAATTTATAAATGTGTGTGTATAGGTTTTGTATAGGACTTTATCATGTTTAACTATTTGCCTGATTTTCTTGATTATTTACTTGGTTGCTTGTTTTCAGTTTTCCTATATTTCTTCCTTAACTGCTTGTTTGTTATGTTACGCATTAATCCTTTTTCATAATATACGAGTATTTGTTTTGTAGACACATTCCTAACACTCACACATACATATACCTATACATAATTTTCTATATAATTTTCCTTCTTAACGGGAAAATGTTGGGTTAAATCACACACATGGTTCCTAAAGTAGTCGAGTAGAAAAAAAAAAAATAGAAGAAAATTAAGAAAAAGGAAAATGTTTGTCAGTTTTCTTAAGCTTTTCCTAGGCTAAACGTATCCATGGGCATGTGTTCACTGCGTAAGTATTTTTCATGCATGTATATGTGATTCCTAAAATTCATACCAAATATGAGTTCCTGTTGTTGTAGCTGCAGAACAGCCATAGAAAGGATGCTAAAGACTTTCTTAATGAAATGTCTTAAGCTTAAGCTTTACTTGTATAATTATTATTTATGACGCTAAGTTTTTCCAAAGGAAAAAAAACAGGCAAACGAAAAATTATAAAATAAATAAATTTTGCAGCTATATGATAATAAATATTACTTCTTGTATCAAACTCCATATGATACGTTTTATAAATAGGATTTTAAATTTTAGATAAATATATATTACGTAAATCATAATGTTCGTTTGCTTAATAAATTGAACAGAAAGAGAGTGGTCATGTTAATATAATTACTCCACAATACAACTAACTAGAATATAGTTTAGTATTGTTGTGTTTATGGAATAGCCTATTGGGTACTTTCTGATCCAGTTTGGATTGTTATTTATCCGTACCTTATTTTTTTTATTACATATTGATAAATTCTTGTGTTTCCTTTGCCAGCAATATTAAGACACTATCCTTTTTAAAAATGCCTCATTCTTTCAAACTTTCTTTTTTCCTAAATTTATTATATTAACATGATTTTTAAACCTTAATATGTGTAACAATTTATCTTAAAAAAAAAACTAAAACAAAATACACACAACAGTAAGAATAAAGTATAAAACTCATTTTAAACTCCTACGAATATTTATATTCATAATTTCTTATCAGTTGAACAAAAAAATAAAAAAAAAAACACTAACACAAGAAAAGAAGCGCTAAAATACCAAACAGACTTTATTGCGATGAACATTTGTACATAAATATTAGTATGTATGATTTAAATATCTATGAATTTCATTTAATATATGTAAGTTAAGATATTATTTACATTATTTCATTTATTTCCATATACATACTTACTCGTATGAGAATTTACTTATATTAAAAATATATTTTTTTCTGCTTCAGCTTTTTTATTTCTGATGGCAAAGAGAGAAACACATTTAAATTACCATAGGGGTGCATCTTTAGTTCCGTTTCCGTTATGGGTTTCATTTCGTTTCCTTTTGCTGGTATGTTTTGTTGTATTTCTGTGAGGGGATGGTGTCCCCATAGATGGTAATAAGAAAAACTAACTAACTAACTAACTAACTAACTAACTAACTAACTAACTAACTAACTAACTAACTAACTAGTTCAGTTCTAGTTCAGTTCTAGGTCAGTTCAGTTCTATTTCAGTTCTAGTTCAGTTCTAGTTCAGTTCTAATTCAGTTCTAGTTCAAGTTCAGTTCTAGTTCAGTTCTAGTTCAGTTCTAGTTCAGTTCTAGTTCAGTTCTAGTTCAGTTCTAGTTCAGTTCTAGTTCAGTTCTAGTTCAGTTCTAGTTCAGTTCTAGTTCAGTTCTAGTTCAGTTCTAGTTCAGTTCTAGTTCAGTTCTAGTTCAGTTCTAGTTCAGTTCTAGTTCAGTTCTAGTTCAGTTCTAGTTCAGTTCTAGTTTAGTTCTGGTTCAGTTCTAGTTCGGTTGTAGTTCAGTTCTAGTTACATAGTTGGTTTTCCTGCAAATCGAAAACGTTGATGCTTTAATTATGATACATTACTGATTCAAAAACCTTTCTCTTGCTAGGATACCTTCCCTTTTAGTTATAAATATTTATTTTGCATATACATACTTCTAAACACACATTTATACCAAAGTTTTTTTTTCACTCAAAACATTTTTATGAACAACAATAACTCATGTTACTTTATGCACGTACAATGTACATTGTACAATATACAATTTAGCTTTTTTTCTTTACATTAAAAAGAGTAAATTTTTCATTTAACAGATATGAATAAATATAAGTTAATAAATATTGTTTGTAATTTTGTAAAGATATGATTTTTCTTGTTTAAAAATGTATCCCTCCCAAAGAGTATACATCTTCTAAAACGAATAGTAGTGATTTATTTTGGTTTTAATTGATTTATTTTCATGTTTTAGTTAAAAATCTTTTTAATTATTCAGGACAAATATAAATAATTTATATACTTACATAATATATGTATATCTATGTCTTTTCATTAATAACCAGTAGTGATAAGCAAAATATTTACTATTGCATACGTTGAGGCTGTTTAAAATAAAACTAATACGCTACAAAATACCACATCATTCATACTCACAGTATGATTATCAATATGAAAATCACTTTTTTAACCAGTTAATAGCAAAACTACTGTAGTGATAATATTTACTAAACTATTGCATACGTAAGTGCTGTTTTAAAAAAAAACTTATACGCAACCAATTACCATATCACTCATACGCAGAGTATGTTTTTCAAAAACAAAAAAAAATAATTTCTAAATAATTATACATATGTACTACCAAATAAATTCCGTTGTTTTATAACATATTTCTTTTTTTCTTTATATAATTTTGCATTTACTAAATAAATACGAAAATTTATGATTTTACTTTTAGTTCTATCATCGGCTACAAGAACTAAATTCTTAAATAACAAGCTCTCCAATACTTGAATGAATTTATGTGCTTTTACAATAAGTATAAAGTTCATTGTATTTTCTATATCGCATACTTTTAGTTGTACTATTAACAGAGTGCTAAATATATATGACTACAGGGATTTTATTAACTATTTGGAGATAGGGCCCAGTGGCCATTTGAATCCATATATCTATTATACATGTAACCATTAAATTAAAGCTTAAATATATTATAATAATTTATTCTTCAATAGTAAAGTCTTATGTCTAATTCTATTAAGAAATTTAAGAACGTTTGGCATTCAACTACCAAATACAATTTTTTTTTACTCATATCTCTAAATTTTAGTTGTGTTTGACAAATTTCAAAAACAAATTTCAACAGATTTTGTGCAACTGCGTGTTACATACGAAAATGTTTCATATAATATTAATCACATTGTCCACTCCAGGTTGGTTCGTTAAAAATTTAACTAATTTTAATTAATGTAGTAAGTTCGTTGAAAATTCCACTTTAGCCATTTTTTTCCTTTTATTAAGTTTCGAATATTGCAGATTGTTTTTGTTTTATGGGTAAAATTATGAAATACTTATTCGCACATAAATACATATATAATAGGGTATGTATTTCAAAACTTTATATTTAAAAAAAATCTATATCGCTTTTGAAATTTTCTTTTGGAAAATGTGAAATTATAAGAGAGCTGAAACAAAATCGTTTTCTCTAAATTATTATTTACACTACTAATTTTAAAAGATAGATAGATAGATGGATAGATAGATAGATAGATAGATAGATAGATAGATAGATAGATAGATAGATAGATAGATAGATAGATAGATAGGTAGATAGATAGATAGATAGATAGATAGATAGATAGATAGATAGATAGATAGATAGATAGATAGATAGATAGATAGATAGATAGATAGATAGAGATATAGTTAGTTAGTTAGTTAGTTAGTTAGTTAGTTAGTTAGTTAGTTAGTTAGCACTTTGCTCGAGTACTTGAACTATCTTATCTCTGTCCATTGATGCCTCGTTGCTTAACTTCCGAGATGTAAAACATCACTTCCGTTTACAACCACGTAGATGGGATGACCTATGTTGATTTGCCAACAGGACCTAGAGACGTAACAGGTAGACCGAAGTACGAATTCATCAAATCCATCACAGGGACACACTGTGGTAATTCTGATATGAACAGAGTATACTCTGAACATATCTGGATAAGGAAGGAAAATTCAATTGTATAATTTGAAAATGATACCTTTCATTCATCATCAAACAACTCAGCACACATTTCATTTATCCGACACTTTCATAAGAGGATAACATACGACATATTTATTATAGGTAAACAGGTTGGTTAGGCCCGCCATACCCCACATTCATTTCGTACCGTATATAATTAATACCAACTTATTTCCAACGCTTAGTCCCACAGTCACTCCTCTGTGTGGTATCTGTTGTTTAACCTCAACTAACTGATCAGCCAGGACATAGTCCTGCGGACAACTGGCCACCCGTAGTACCAGATTATAAGGTTCTCTGGTTAGACATCTTTTTAGTTTATGCAAGGACTCAGCCAGGCAGTAAACTGTCCCGGCCGACTAGAGGCATTGATAGCACCTATCTACCCCCGTATTGAAATACACTAACATAAGATCTGTCATGAGGTATAATATGCCCTAGGGAAGGAAAGGAGTATGAATGTCGAAAGATACAATGTGAGCACCTGCCTTAACGGCCTCATCTCACGGTGGTCTTTTTCATACACCGGGTAGACTAGAGACGGTCTACCATGCGCCCCTGAATTCCTCAATGAAGAACTCAGGTAGCAATTTTTGTACATCGATGTCCCGTCCATATACAAGCACTTTGTTTAAGTACCACCAATTTTAGCATCAGTTCCATTCCCATAATTATAAAGATCGATCTACAGTATGACAACCACTGAATACTGACCTGACAATTCCCCAGCGTATACTGGCCACTACACCACTACACGAATGGTAAGAGATACCGATCGGGTTTAGTTATCCAGCATATGCTGCTTTGTATACAGACCTGTTCGAAGAGAGAATTATCCAATCCATTAGGTATATGATATATCAGTCCTTAAACCAACATTCTCTCCCCGCGATTTTGGGTATTAAACCACAGCCACTACGTGGATACCGAAGGAGCCTCAACCAACTCACCAGTCAGGATATAGTCCTGCGGGCAACTGGCCACCCGTAGTGCCAGATTATATGGTGCTCTGGTTAGACCTGATGCCAAATCATTCCGAGGCGAAGCCAAGGATACATTTAGAGGTATTGGTAGCACCTCTTTACCCCGGGATTGCAATACACCATGATGGAGATTTCATCATAGAAACATGCCCCCGGGGGGAAAGGAAAGGAGTATATTCTTACGTTAAATCAAATTTCCCCAATGATTACAAGGAGTCTGTTATGCGTTCCTTTACCTGTATCTAAGGAATCCACGACGTGGCTCCCTTACAACTTTTATAAAAATTCTTATACAATATAAACCCCCTAATATTAACATACTTATGAACATGTACTTTTACATACACACATATTTATGTATGTAAAGACTTATATTATTCCATTGAAATAGAGAAAAAAAGTAGAAAACAACATCCAAAACTTTTATCATCCTCAACGTTTTGTTTTATTTATTCTTTTTTTCTGCATAAAATATTTAATAATTTACGCGTCTTATGTATCTAACGTTTGTTGTCCTTTACTGTATAAATGTTAGTGAGTAAATATTAATGTTTATGTATTTTATAAATACATACAGATAAATAAATGTAAAACTTTTTTATTTATTATGCGAATATTTATATATTTTTTTCATTTGTTTTGCGGTTATTATATTTGTTATTATTGTTGCTTGTAGTTAAGTTAATATTTATGTAGTTGTTGTTGTTATGTTTGTAAAATTTCTTAATATTTTTTTGCTGTTTAGTTGTTTGCTGAAAGGAATGGTGGTGTTGTTGGGGATATTTTGTTGATTTCGTTAAAACACGCCTTTAGTGTATAAATAAAAACATTTTGTTTTTTTTATTTCATGTATTTTTATATATAGAAAATATATATTTTGTTTTTGGTTTGTGGGAGGGATTTAAGTTTTTTTTTTTTTGCTTTTGTATTTATTTACTTATGTATAGGTATGTATACTGTATAGCCATGGTTATATATACATACATATATTTATAAACATACGACTACAAGCTTAGCTGTAGTTGTACAACAATCAAATTGGGGGTGTGTAAATGTATATAAAAGTGTTTACACTTAGTATATATGTATATTTTAGTATATAAGATAATACGAATGGAGATTTTGTTTATTTTGAAAGGAATGTTGATACATATGTATTTTTTATTTAATAAGAGTATAAACCCATACTTGTGTAGAAGATTGTAGAGTTAAAAAAAAATTATTTGATACTAATCAGATCTTTTAAAACCAAAGTTAATATATATATACAAAACCGAAGTCATGGAGTAGAATGTCTGTTTTTTTTCACAAGAAAATTTTATATTTATAAAATTTTTGGTTAAAAGAAACTTAGACATCTTACGCTATGAAGGCTTATTTAATATAAAGGGGGCCTTATATGGGAGCTAGAGTCAAGAGAATTTTTGGGCTTATAAATCTAACTTGTGCAATATTTGATCATGTTTATTGAATAATTATTTGTGACTGTTTAAACTGTCATAAGCCATGGTCACTTGAATGCGGCACAATGGGGGCAATATCGACATGAATATTTTTTTAAACAGGTTCAATTTTATAAGGATATATTAAATGTGTGTTGATGTATGTAACGTATATATATATGATGGTTCTACAACTTAAAGTATATCAACCAGCTCAGAATCATTTTGTAATGTCCGTCCGTCTGACCTTACATATAAAACATTTAATCACAAATTTTAAGATAATTTAATATAATGAATAAGATCAATTGGGTTTTTTTACTATATCTTCGGAAACTAAATTTAACTTGATGAAAGGCAAGCACTGGGAAAAGGGGTGATGTTAATATCTATAGTCTGCCAGGACTATAAGCTAATGATGAGAGGTGCCTTCGGTGTGCACGGTGCTGTTGCCGAGATAACAGATACCCCACAGGGTAGTGACTGTGGCAGTGTGCGTTGGAAATGAGTTAATGTTAAATGTTTATGAATTAAGAAACCTTTATTCGGGTCTCCACCAAAGATACAAGCCGTGACAGATTAAATCGTCGGCGGCTGGCCGCCGTTAATATTTTGCAAGCCGCGACGCACCAGACTTTTTTCGGCTCAAAAGCTAAGCCGTCATAAACATTGCTGCTGATAATGATTTGAATCGCACATGTATTTCAGAAAATAATTTGACCAATTTGTATGGAGTTGCCACTATTTTAAATTTTTATGGCAAATTGAAACAAGTTGCCACACAATACGATGCTAATATTAAAATAGTGAAAACTATATATAATAAATATCCATTTTCTGCAGAAAAAAAAAACTTATATAGAGACAGGTTTTTATATAACAGAATAATATACATAGATTGTTTAATATAATAAACGTTAATATGGCATCCGATATTTTCTATAATAAGCCGCCGCCGGCGTCCTAAAATGGTTGCGCCGCCGATCATTTTGCATCGGCTTGTATCTCTGGTCTCCCCCCGCTTTTATACATAGAGTAAGTTTGTCGGGTGTGTCTTGAGTGTGTTCTCCGTGAGTAAAAACAAATTTGATGAATTCGAGTTTGTAAGCGGAAGTGATGATTTTGCTTCTCGGAAGTTATAAATGTCCATTTTCTGCATAAAAATCATATATAGAGACAGGTTTCTATATAACAGACTATTATACAGAGCTTTTTCAATATAATAAACGCATATAAGGTCAATTACAAATAGAATGATATAAACGTGATTCACAGAGTAGAAACAATGAACGTACCCAGCAAAATCTTTACTTAACCGATAAGTAGGCAAGTAATATTGAAGCAAAGTACTTACACTTTTTTCAGTACTAAATAATATATTTGTTTTACGATGACCAAACAAATCTTAGACTGATCCTTATAAATTTGGTAGAGAGATTTTGGCTAAAGCGAAACTTGTTCATGTCAAATTTCATCGCTGTGTTCTAGTAATGATCGTTAAAGTTATTTTCCAAAGGGGACCTTATATGGAGGGTAGGGCCTATTATGGACACAACATCTTAAAATTTAAGAAAATGATTCTAATTTCTATAAAACTTGTTTAACTTGAATTTTATTGCTATATATGTATGTTTCCTAAAGTCATTTATGAGCATTAAAGTTTTTTCTGAAGTGGACCGTATATGGAGGGTAGGGTCAATTATAGACCGATCCTTATACAAGTTTACAAAAAGATTTAGGTTTCTATAAAATATGTATGTTCCTGTGGAATTTCCCCGCTATACATGTTTCATACAGACAGTTATGAGCCTAAAAGTTATTTTTTGAAGGGGACTTTATATGGAGGGTTCAGTCAATTATGGTCCTATCCTTATACAATTTTATAAAAAAGTTTAAGTTCCTATGAAACATGTATTACCACTACTGTATAGATGCTTATATTAACCAGTTATGAGCGATAAAGTAATTTTCTGAAGGTGGCCTTTTATGGCGGCTAAGCGAAATCGTTGGCCGATATTGTCCATTGCCCAACAAACTGCATTAAGTAAAACTGTTTATGCAAAATTTCAGTTCATAAGCTACTTCCACATGTGCTATACGGTGCTTTCAACAGTCAGAAGGACAGACATGCCTAGATCGTCTTAGAATCGTATAAGGACCCAGAATCTATATACTTTTTGGACCTTAGATATATATACTTCGAATGTGTTACAAACTGTATGTAAAAACAAGTAAAAAGTTATAGTCGGGCGAGGCCGACCATAGTTTTTTAGTTTAGTTTTCATAATAAAGCATTTAAGTTTAATTGTACCTTGCCTCATACAATAGAAGATCATGTGACAAATTTCATTGAATTATCTTCAAAATTTCGACTTGTAGTTTGATTACAATTTTACAAGCCATATTCGGGGGTTCAGTTGTATGGGGGCTAGGTGAAATAATGGACCGATCTTAACCATTTTCAACAGAGGTTTGGGACAATAGAAGATCATGTACCAAGGTTTGATTACAAGGTTTACATGGACGGACGGACATAGCTAAATCGGTTCACGGACATAGCTAAATCGGTTCAAATCGGTTCCCTACTAAAGTGATGTAGGGTATAACAATATACCCCCAATCTTTTTTGATGGTTTGTGTAAAAATGAGGAAAAAGAAATCAATATCCCTAACCCCCAAACGCTTGAGCTAGATCCGCGCCTGTCACAAACTTCACATGGACACACGGGGGGAAAGTTTTCCTAAACCGATTGGTATTCCTAAAGTTTCGTTTATTACCAATATTATGTAGTGTTACAAACATCAACTTAAAGCATTATACCCTTCTATCTATAGTGGTGTAGGGTAAAAAATGTGTAATTGATTTATTTCAAAACGACTACTTATTACGAAGTAATGTATGAAATAACTACATTACCAGCAATACCAAAATTTTGATTTATATTAATGGGTAGATGTTACTTTATCTAAATAGAACTATTAACGTTTTTTTAGACAGAAATAAAACAAAATTTATTTTTTTTTAAATTTGACATTAAATTTCTTTTATTTTTTTTCTTTAATCCGATTTAATAAAATTAATTGATTTATAATTCTTATTATTAAATTGTTGTGTTTTTTATTATTATTACAATAGTCATATAATATATATATATATATTTTTTTTTTTGTATTTTATTTTAATATATATTTTTATATAGAAGAGAAATTTAATTTAATTATTTATATATATTTTATTATAAAGAGAGAGAGGAAGAGAGAGTGTGAGAGAAAAATTAAAACACTAATAATACTTATTAACTAATTAATTGGATAATTGCCATGTATGAAAGTATTGTTGTCATTTAGTTGTTATTACACAGTTTATGGTACAAATGTAAGGATAATAGCGACATTCTGTGGGAGAGGGTAATACAGTTTAAGGTTGGTTTTGTTTGTGGTGGTTAATTTGATAAAAAATAATGTATAAATTTAAACAAAAAAGAATAAAACTTAACTAAGATTTTATAAAATAGGCATTATATACCAAAATAAAAGCGAAAAAAGTTTTTATAAAAAGAAATAATTTTTAAACAAAATTTGGATGTTAAAGATTTTTTTTTAATGTTTGCTAAATTTAAAGATTTTTTATGATTATTATAATAACACAACTAAATTAAACTTAAAAACAAATAAGGCAAGTTTTAATTAACACTAAAATTATTTAAAAAATAAACTATAATTATAATGAATTTAAATTTTTTATTTGTTTTATATTTAAATTTGAATAAAATATAAAATTCAAATGCCATCTTTGGTTGCTTAATTATTTGCTATTAAAGTTTTTTCTTTAAAAATTATTTATTATTTACTACTAATTTATAGTTTAGGTGTTTTTGTTTAATTTAAATTAAATTTAATGCTTTTAAGCATTTTTAACTGGGTGTTTTTTTTGTTTTGTTTTGTCAATGGAATTAATTTTAAATTTTTAAATATTTTTTTTTTTTTGTTAATTTTTATAAACAATTTTCTTTTTTTTATAATTATTTGTCATATTTAAATTTTTTTTGTTTAAAAATTAAAACTTGTTTTATATGTTACTTAACAAGTTGTAATTACAGTATTACAATTAATTTAATACTAAATACTATAAAATTGGCTGGATTTTTTTTGTGTTGTTGCTTTTTTTTCATTAATATAAAAAAGACAAAAGAATAAACACATTTTATTTTATATGTTTAAAAAAAAGATAATAATATTGTTTTTTTGTTGATATGATTTTGTTAGAATTTTTTAATAAAACTAAATTTATGAATTTTATAAACATTATTGCCTTTCTTTTTTTCCAAAATGTGTTGAGAATTTAATCACGTTCATCGTATTTATGTACAAAATTATTGAGTCCTGTTAGTTGGGAACATTGATTGGTATCGTAGAGTGACATTTTAAGGCGTTTGCATTTGGCCCGACGATTTTTAAACCAGAATTGTACGTTTTTACTTTCCAAACGGGGAAACTTTTGTCTGCAATAGAAAAAAAAAAGAAAATAGTTGCAAATATTTAGTAAAATTTCATTTAAAAATAAAAGAAATATTTAAAACTTCAATAAACGGAATCTAGATTTCGACTCAAAAGCCTAGAAGAACACAGAAATGAAAAAGAAATATACACGATTGTTACTAAATTGACACCAAAGTGTTTGTCAATGTTTAGTTTACTTACCACGTCTGTTAATGTTTAGACAACGGATGTGTATAAATTTGTATTTTCAACAGTGAGTGTTGATGTGTTGACGTTTGTAAGAAATATGCAAAATTTAGATTTCGAGTGTTGTCGTACGTATGCTTATTTTTTGACAACAGATGTTATTGACAAATTTATAAACACTTTAGTGTTAATTTGGTAACAGGCGTATATATTTCTTTTTTTCCCTCTGTGTTAAATCCTCACGATAATAAAAATAGTTTATATCTAAACTTCATCACATCGTTATATTCCCAACAAAAATAATACGAAGTACTTCCAAAAGAATAACATTTATCATCACTTCAAAAGAAGCGCTAAGTATAACTTATCAAATGTAAACAATTGGTAAACGAAGGATGAAGGATTGACCATTTTTAAAACAGGGAACTAGTCCCAGAAAAAATAAAACGAAGTACTTCCAAAATAATAACATTTATCAACACTTCAAAAGTAGCGCTAAGTGAATTTGTTAACCTTCTGTGTAATGATGTTCGATTTGATGCTAAATGAAGGATTGACCATTTTTATAACAGGGAACTTGTCCCAGCAAAAATAAAACGAAGTACTTCCAAAAGAATAACATTTATCACCACTTCAAAAGTAGCGCTTAGTGAATTTGTTACTTAAACTTCTGTGTAAGTTATGTTTGATTTGATAAGTAAGTTTATTTTTAGGTTTTATATTATAAAAAAATTAAAAATTACCGATTGAAAAGTACCAAAATGTTCCCTGTTTCTATAAAAAATCTGTATATTTTATGTCATTTTCTTACTTATAATATATTCTGAAAAAGTACTCAAACATAAACATTTTATAGAATTTAATTTACTTTGGATTCTGCACATTTATATTGCACAGTTCAAAGTTCAATATAAAAGTAATTTCAAAAAGTAACTTTTGAAGAGCGAAAAAGTACCTAAAAGTCCCTTTTTATGAATTCCCACTTAATCTCTGCTTAACATATATTGAATGTCATGTATTTAGGTTCAATATTTTAGAAAATCAAAATAGTACCTTTTGAAAATCAAAAAAGTACCAAAAAATCCCCTTTTGTAAGTTCTCACTTCATTCGGGCCTACGTGCTTGATTTCATGTTTCTAAGTTTAACATTCAAAAAGTACCTTTTTAAAAAACGAGCCCTTTTATAGGTTTCATATAATCATATAATTTCTTATCTGAAGGTTCATTATTACAGAAAATTCAAGAAAATACCTTTTGAAAAACGATCAAGTACCAAAAAGTTCCCTTTTATGGGTGCTCACTTAATTCCTACCCTATATACTTAATTTCATGTTAAAAAGTATCATTTTATAAACGAAAAAGTACCAAAAGAGTCACAGTTTACAGATGCTTATTAACTTAGACCTGTGTATGATGAAAAACTCAAAAAGTACCAGTAGAAGTACGAAAAAGTACCAGAAAATATAAAATCTCATTAACTGCGGATCATGCATATAGTCATAGTTCTATATTGCGGAAAACTCAAACAGTACTAGTTGAAACATTGAAGATAACTCAAAATCTACCACTTCAACAGTGAAAAAGTACAAAAAAGTCCCTTTTTATTGATCTCCATTTACTTTACGTACCTAAATCAAGAAAGTACTAAATTTACATAAAAAAGTACGAAAATATTTTTACTTTGCATTGCATAAACATACCAGACAATTATCTATATTTTATCTTCTAAATATTCGAATCTACTCAAATCTCGTTCTTTATATAGAAAAAACAATATCACTTTAATAACTCACCTATAGGGCATCGTGTTCAAATCTTCGGTATATTTCAGAATCAAACTATGCGATGGATGTGTATTCATGGCAAACCATTGCTCTAACTTTGGCACCTCTGTAACGGGATCGATGAATGTACGATTTCTTTTACGTCTCTCCTCATTGGAAATACTCGATAAATTTAAACCGCCACCACCCATCAAGGGATTCGGTTGCATACCAGCAGCAGCAGCTGCCGCGGCAGCATGATGAGCAGCCGCAGCAGCATGAGGATGAGCAGCAGCGGCAGCAGCCTGACCAAAACCAGGCATATAATGACTCATATACATAAACGATTGCTGAAACATACTATTTGGCACCATGGGAAAGGGTAAATCTTTACGTTGAGCAGCGACCATGGCATTATTCATGTCTGGTGAGGGTGAACGGAAATCTTCCAAATGACTGGTATCATTCTCATCATCATCGTCATCCATATCGAGATCTTCATCGTCTTCTTTGGAAGAAGGATTTTTGGGTGAAGAAGGACGCGATTGGCTTTGAGTTAAATCATTGGCCGATTGATTGTTATTAAGCGAATTGGAAGAATTATTATTAGTTTCATTTTCTTGCTGCGACTGTTGGGCACCCTCCTCGTTTGTAGCATTTTCGGTGTTGTCCAGATCATCATTGCTTTTATTTTTATCGTTGGTAAATTTATCTCTATCCTCAAAACTACGCGATAGAGCACGTTCATTCTGTGACTCATTTAGAACACCCGATTTTTCATCTGAACTATTGTCATCTATTAGAGAGCTTTTGTTTAGTAATTCATTATTGTTGTCTTTTGCCTCCATATCGGGTGTAGTTTGATGTCTTTCGTGTATGGTTAAGGATAAAGGTAATTGTGGCGAGTTGGGTCTAGAGGTGTCTTCATCCATATCATCTGAATGCTGCGACATATTATCAATATCTTCTGATTTTAGGCTTAAGGGACTCTTCATGAAATCATTAGATAGCGATAGATTACCCATACTGGAACCCATCATTTGTTGTTGACTACTCATGCTGCCGGTACTACTGCCACCCGAAGTCTGGCCCAATTGACTGTGTTGACCCAAATAACCATTCATGGCTACATGCATGGCACCAAAACCTCCACGCATTTCGGCTCTTTTCTGAGCTGCCCGAGCATTTTTAAACCAGTATACAACATTATTAACATCTAAGGGTTTTCTACCACGTCTCGATTCCAAAGCATTTAACTGCACCACATAGGCTTGTATTTGTTGTCTAGAGGGGTGAGGATTTTCCTGAAACCATTTCTGTAAACGTGGCAATTCCATTTCGGGATCAAAACTTGTGCGCATACGTGTCTTTTGATTTGAAAACTGTGAATGTGCTGCCAAATTGGCATGATGATGCATGCTAGCATGCATGGCTGGATGTACCATCATATTGGCATGATGTGTACTGGCTGCTCCGGGCAAAACTGCTCCAGCATGATGACTGCTAGAGTCATTTAACAATAACGATTCACGACTGGCACTAATACTACTGGCCACATTTGAGCTTACCGAGGTGGCAGCATGTAGACCTGCTTGTGCAGCAGCCGCCGCTGCTGCAGCTGCTGCCAAAGCTGCTGTACCCATATTATGTTCCATGTCATTGCTTACACCCGTGGGTGGAGCATTCATAAAGGGCAAGAGTTTGGGTCCCATATTGGATTGGGGTGTTAGTTGATTGGACCACCATTGATCGAATTTACGACGTAATTCTTCGGGTATATCACCGCCGGGAAAAGCGAAAGGATTTTGATATGAACTACGACAGATTTGTGAAAGTGTTACCTGTGAAAAAAAATTAATAACATTTGTTAAAGCGTTGCTTTAATTAAAGTTTTAGCAAAGTTTATGAAGGCATTGTGGTAAGTACTTATTTCACTCCCTATCTATAAGCAAGCGTGGTAAGTATTTGTCTCTTAAGTCATTACAAAATCATTAAAATACTGTTGTGTTAGTAAATTTTGACAGCTTTTAATTCCTTAATTGGTAAAGCAAGTTTTTGTTGGACATATTTACTATAAACTATGTCCCTGAAGGTGGGGAGAAATCCTTGAAATTATATTCAAAGTTAGTTTATTATCTAGTTTATTATCAGAATACGTGTAAATGATCATATCATTAAAATTTCATTAAACTATATCAATGATAGAAACCATTTTGTCATTTAGTTTAGTTTTATTTCCAAATAAGTTTTTGTCAACTTAATACCTGTTGTCAAAGCTTAAATATTTCAAAAAATTTATTAACTTATAACCAAAACTATGGGGAAAAACTCTCATATACTTTTAGCAAATCCCTTAGCAATTTAATCCCTCAACTTGATATACAAAAGTAAGAACTGATAGATACGATAAATAGTACAACTGCACGTAACGTTTTGATAGCATTTGCTTAACTCCACAAATCCATTGGCCAAACATATATAAATACGAGTGGCTACACGTCTATATTACTAATAATACTACTCATACTAAAATAAAACCTATTGAACCCCTTTTTTCTATATAAACCCCTTTTTTCTATATACATACATATATATACTCTTTGTGATTACTAAGTTGACGCCATAAAAATCACAGTTAAATTGTACATGACAAAACGCTTTACCACAATAAAATACTCAAGTACCTGGGATTCACTAAACCATAAAAATATACAATATATCATGATACACATACACATTAATGTATGTATGTGTATCTATCTATATGTTAAAGAAATCAAAATAAAATTGATTGCAATATAATATTTAAGTAAATCAAAATACTTTTAATATAATGTATTTGAGCAAAAATTATTTCAAAATGCAATTTTTTACTCACACACGACTGCATTGAACAAATATTAAATCAAGATCATTTGATAAGGACGGACGCGAAAAAAACTAATAACAACTTTTTTGTTAAAATAATAGATACAAAGATTAATAAACGATATTTGGTGCAAACGACAAAAAGAAAAAACTATTTGTAATCACTTGATGAGCAATAGATAACACTATTTTGTTAGTCACTGTTATCATTAAAACACTAATGTTTATATTCAGCCCAACAGTTTTACAAGGGATTTATTTAGACTCTATTTTTAAAGATTTAGTCATTGTTAGATTTAAATTTAAAGATTTTTTGTACACGTTATTCCATTAGTTACTTCATAAATTACCGGTAATCTAAATGGTAATTACTCCAAACTTCTGTAAAGTTAACAGTAGACAAGAAGTCAATTTGGACTCTCACTTTATTGTTTCTGCAATTACTTTAAACTTTTGTAAGGCTAACAAAAGCTAAGCTGTCAATTTGAACTGTTTATACCCTACACCACTTTAGTGGGAAGGGGTTTGTCGATTTAGCTATGTCCGTCCGTCTGTCCATGTACCCCTTTTAATCAAACTACAGGTCGCAATTTTGAAGATAATTCTATGAAATTTGGTACATGATATTCTATTGCCTTATTGAAAGTGGTTTAGATCGGCCCATTATTTCACCCGACCCCCATAGAACTGTATCCATAGTTTTATTAAACAATAAATGGTTTAAGTATATCTCAGGCAAAGTACAATTCAAGTATATCTGAGGAAAAGTACAATATTCGTATACAGGTGTAGGGTATTGTATGGTCGGCCTCGCCCGACTATAACTTCTTACTTGTTTTTGAATGTCTTATTAATTGTTTGAGTTATATTTATAGATTTTTGTTGACGATACAACCTTAGTTACTTTATAAGTTCCAGGTAATCTAGCGGGTATTTAATCATCATTTTATTGGTTTTAAATAATCTAGAATGCTATTACTTTAAACTTATTGTAAGTCAGCAAAAGGTTATTAGTTACTTCACTCGCTCTAGGTTATCTAGCGCAATGTTAAGCAATACTTTAGCTTTTTTGTGTAATTCAAAGTGCAGTCTCTGCGAGTCTTAATAATAATTCTAATAAATTAAATTTATATAAATTTAAATAATGCTAATACAAGTTCATCAGTTACTTTATATATCCTAGGTAATCTGAAAGCGGATCAATCAATTAATACTTTAGCGATTAAAAAGGGAATAAAGTCGGAACTAACATCAAGAGAATTACAATCAAATTTATACCATTAGGACGACAAAATGTTGAAACACACCCCAAACTGCTGAGTTAACTTACAAAAATATGCAAACATTCATAAATAAGAGGGTAATGACAATTTGAAAATAAAATCAATTAAACCATCATTGACAATGACTAATACATACATATATTAAAAATTCTAACCATGTACTTATTAAACCATTTGTGCACTCTATACTATTTCTAAATACATACTAATACACATTTTCATTGCAAGGTGTCACCGTGATTTATAATTAAACAAAAAAATTTATGTCTCCGTCTTAATGAGTGTATTAGCTCTTAAGACTTTATATAAGATATTTTTGGTGTAATTACTAATAATAAAATTGTTAAAGTGTTGTTTATCACATGATTATTATGACAATCAATTTTTTTTCAATATTTAATTATCAGTTTATTGTATGTGTTTTGTATTGTTTTTGCAAAATTATATTTTCTATAAATTTAAAATCGAAAAAGAAGAAGTGCATTTGATTTTTATTGTCTCATTTTATATTTATGTATAATGATTTATAATGTCAGCTCATTAAAGAATTATCATTTTTATGGCGTCATATGATTAGGAAAAGAGGTTCCATAAATACGTTACAAGGCATTAATATTTGTTTTATTTATTTTTATATAAATATTTTATTTTAAAATTATCTATAAGTAAGCGTTTTTTTCGAAAAAAAAAACTTAAACCTTTAAGGTAATCAATCAAATGGTATTTTTATACAAAAAAATATACAAAAGATTATTTAAAGAGGGATTTGGCATAGAACAAAAGTATGGATGACTTGTACTAGGTGGAAGGAAATGTCAAAATAGTAATGTTAGGTGTTGTCATTGATTAGTTAACCGAGTAACTAATTATCTTAAAAACTAACTAACTAACTAGCTAGCTAACTAATTAACTAACTAACTATCTAACTAACTAACTAACTAACTAACTAACTAACTAACTAACTAACTAACTAACTAACTAACTAACTAACTAACTAACTAACTAACTAACTAACTAACTAACTAACTAATTAACTAACTAATTAACTAACTAACTAACTAAAGCGAAGTACTTCCAAGAGAATAACATTTGTCACCACTTCGAAGGAAGCAATTACCTAACTATCTTATGTAAGGTTTTAAGAACTAACTAACTAACTAACTAACTAACTGACTGACTGACTGACTGACTGACTAACTAAGTAACTAACTAACTAACTAACTAACTAACTAAATAACTACCTTACTAAAGCGAAGTACTTCCAAAAGAATAGCATTTATCAAAACTTCGAAAGAAGCAATTAGTGAATTTGTTTAGTTTCTGTGTAAGCTATGTTTAATGACTTACGAAGAAGTGAAAATAATTTAATTTATTCATTGCTTAATATATTATTGTTCTTTATTTTTGTGAGATAAATAATTACTTCTTAAGAATGACTTTAGAATTAGTGAATCTGGAATTAAATTAAAAAGACATCTCTCCTATGACAAGCCTATGTTAAAATCATCACTTCGTCAGTCTTTTTCCATGGAGTAATTTCTACTTCTTTTTCGCTTCTTTGGAAGTCCTTTTTTTTGCTGGGTATGTCTTTTTATTCTTAATTTTTGTGAGATAAATAATCATAAAAATTACTTCTTAAGAATGATTTTAGAAGTAGTGAATTTGGAGTTAAATTAAAAAGACATCTCTACTATGACAAGCCTATGCCTTCTTTTTCACTTGTTTGGAAGTACTTTTTTGGTGGGTGTGTCCATTTATACCTTGTGCTTACTTTACAGTTCTAAATTTGTAAGATAATTTCATGAAATTTGAACATTTTCTAGTTTCGATCAAACTAAGGAAGAAGCTTATTAAAAATGTAATGATATTATACATAAATTACTAATGTAGACGTAAATCCCTTTAGAAATATTAATAAGGACCATGTTAATCTCCTGTCCCCATATAATCCATCATTTATGAAATCTAATTTTTGTCAGCAAATTGTTAAAATATGTGTGAATTAAGTTAAAAATGAAATTAAATACTTAAATATTAAACGTTTTTACGAAATATTTTCTATTTAAAGAAAATTTGCAATAAATATTCTATTTATTAAAAAAAAACTTTTTTTAATTAATTATTCCATTTGCTTTGTAAATCCTCTAAAAAAGGTTTAAAATACTTTTTAAAGACCTCATTAAAAAATCAAATAAATAATATAGTTTTAGCTTAAAACAAAAGCAAACTATAATTGTGTTTTTTTGTTTACAGCAAAAACAAAAACTATGCATGTATCCTTAAACTACAAAAAAAGAACGAGTCCTCTTAAGACAAAAAACAGCAATAAAAATTGTATAAAATATACAAGGATGTGTAGACAACACATACGTCGTTTAAAGCTTTTCTTATGTTCTAAAGTATTAAAATTCATTACAAAAAAGACATTTAAGGATTATAAATATTTAACAAAAGACAAAATATTATGATAAAAAAAAGAAATACTTTTTCCTTCAAAAACAACAGAAAACTATTAAAAAAAAACGTCTCACACATAACTAAACTCACATACTACAACAGCATTTATGCCAAAAAAAAAGAACAAGTGATGAGGGCGGATTTTAATTTTAAGAGGTTTATCGAAAAATGTTTTATTCTTTAGTTCGTTATTCTTATGTTTTAAATCAAAAAGCATAATTTATAAGATTTTAATTAGTGTTTTTTTTTGCGTTCTCAATTTTTGGGTATCTTAAACTTTTTGCATAGATTATAAATAAGAAATTTGTATAGCAAAAATAACTTACCTCATCTAAAGGGCAACCGGTGGATCTTAGTACAGCATGTGATTGCAATACGAGCAATTTTAAAAGTTTATCTTTTATTTCACCAAACGGTGAGGGTTTACAGCGTAGTATAACGATACGTAATGTAACAACAGATGTTAGTTCTCCAATAATATCACATACAGGAACAACTGGATTATCGGATATATTCTCTAAAGGTATGGGTTTCCAATTTTTAATGATTAAAGAACCTGTGAAAGAGAAAAAGAATTGTAAATGTTTTTATTTTATAAGAAGAGAAAAAGAAAAATCAACTAAAAAGAAGTTAAATGAGGAATATTATTTACATCAAAGAGCTTTTCTTTCTTTCTCAAGGATTCGTTAAGAGCTTAAAAGTTATGCCTCTTCCTCAATTCACTGGCTTATAGAAGGAAATGAATTGAAGAGCCTTAAAGTTAAAGTTTCTTAGAATAAACCATTCAGAAAAATAGCTTACAAGTTAATAATGATATTCCTCTTGCTCTCTTTCACCTTAATGATACGTTAAAGCCCTTATCAGCAAAGAGCTTTCTTTGCACACCTAATTTCAGAAGAATGTATGTATACCTAGGCATACATTCTTGTGAAATTAATTGTTAAAGAAAGCTCTTTGCCCGTTAGGGCTTTTAAAAACTAAAAAGCTTCAACGTTTATTTAGCAACAGAGTAGAAAAAGTAATTCTCTATTTGGTTTGCATTGTTTTTATACATGTGAGAGATATACTCGCCTAAAGGAAAGAGTACAAGAGAGCTTTTTGCATTTCGCTGATCTAAATGTTACTTTTTCTTTATCTCTCCTTCTTTTCCCATTCTCTCTCCCACACTGCATAGATTAAATATAAACTATGGATCTGGAAACTTATGAATCTGTCACGTTCTCTCTTTTGAATGTTTAGTAGAAGAAAGGAACATAAAAAGCTCTCTCTCTCTCACTTCTCTCTGTTGCTTTTACTCTCTTCAATGATTATGACAGGGAGATGGGAACTAGAGAGCTTAGTAATTTAATAGGACTTTTATGTCATGCCTCTTAACAAGATCCCGTCCTTTCTTTGTTTTGGAAGATAGTGTATTAGGGATCTTACAATTTCCATTTTATAAACTCGTTGATTCTTAGGAGGAAATAGGCTAAAGCCCTCATCGGCAAAGAGCTTTATTAAGAGCTTTCTGGAACACTTAATTTCACAAGCATGTGTAGGTGCATGTATAAAAAACGATAAAAACCAGTAAGAGAACTTATTTTTTATTCTCTGCCGATATGGGCTTTAAAGTTAAATTTTAAATCCTATTCTTTATAATGATTCGAAGTAGAGAGTATTTGAACATTTTTTTTAATAGTTCTTAGAACTAGTTGTTGAATTGAATTGTTCAATTGAGAAATATATTGAACTGATAAAAAACATTTAAATCAATATAAATATTTATTAGATCTAACACTATATACATCCAACTTACCTCTGGCTGTCGATGAAGTTTCCTGTGAATAACCCAATCTTTGTAAAGCTGTTTGTACTATTTCGGACCAGGGTGTAGCTGCTGCTATTATAACATAACTATCCGTTTCAACATTTGGTCTTCGTTTCCAGGGACTACGTTGATCTATGGTTAGTGAGGCCTGCAGAGAGTGTACCGACTCCACTACACAGTGTAATGGCAAAGATTTTGCTGCAAGAATAAATGAATTTTTTTATGTTATAAAAATAATAATAACTTTTAAAAAAATAGCCTCTTATTTCATTTAAAATTACTTATATCAATTAAGTATTTTATTTTTAAATACTCTCTTTGATTTTAATAGACATTTTTAAAAACCTACTCGCTACTATTTGCAATTTCAATTACCTCACAAACATTTGAAAATGCTCTTTAAACATATTGTCAAAATATAAAGTTAATTATTGCTATATATTTAATTAAATAAAATCTGCCATGATTTTAAGTGAAATATTTTATTTACAAAAAAAAAAAAAAAAACAGAAAAAAATCTTTTCGAAATTGTGCGTATTTACAAATATAAATGCATATTTAAAATACGCACTTTATTGTATTTTTACGCTGTTATTGCTCTGCTCTGATGTTTTTGTTGTTATTGTTATAATAGTAAAGGATTAAAGTTGCATATAAGTATCTGTGGCATTATGAATCAAATATGCATAGAGAAGGGATTTACATTAAGGTGGCAAAAAAAGAAAAACTTTGTCAACTTTGCCTCGCATAAAAATTTAGATCAAGTCCTTAAAAAAATTGTATAAAAATACATTTTCTAAAAGTTTAATTAATTTTTAACACATTAATTGTGTAACATTTGCCAATGTATAAATTCCAGCGTATATCCCCCCTAATGTATCTATGTAGCTCTCATACTTTCTATTATTCTGTGCGTTACACTGTTTGTTGTATTGCGTTCGTAATACATTTATAATGAAATTAAATTATTACATTAATAAATGTTTAATATTTTCCTTAAATTCCGTTTTAAATATATTTTGTAGTTGTTGTGAGAAAATATTACGTAACAATAGCAGAAAATTTTCAACAGTATGGACAAAATATTGGAAGCAGAAATCCACATATTTCTAGTTTATAATTCTCTCTATAGCCCAGTATAGTCAATAGTCTAGTCTATAGTATAGTGTATAGTCTAGTCTATACTTTAGTCTATAGTCTAGTCTATAGTCTAGTCTATAGTCTAGTCTATAGTCTAGTCTATAGTCTAGTCTATAGTCTAGTCTATAGTCTAGTCTATAGTCTAGTCTATAGTCTAGTCTATAGTCTAGTCTATAGTCTAGTCTATAGTCTAGTCTATAGTCTAGTCTATAGTCTAGTCTATAGTCTAGTCTATAGTCTAGTCTATAGTCTAGTCTTTGGTCTAGTCTATAGTCAAGTCTATAGTCAAGTCGATAGTTTATTCCATAGTGTAGCCTATAGTCTATTCTGTATTCTAGTCTGTAGTCCAGTCAATAGTCTAGTTTATACAAATGCGTAATCCTTCATCTAATTCACTTTGACAAGTTTAACACTTATTTACGCTTGTAGTTAAGTTTTACAAATTTGTTGCTTATCTTCTGCACAGTACTGTTAATGTTAAATTATATTTTAAATGTTTTGTATCATACAATATATACAAATATAAAATGAAATAATGCTATTATTTTGAATGTTTTTTTTTTTTTTTTCATTATATAAGATGAGATTTTAATTACAGAAGAGAGTAAATATATAGGCAGTGGCGGATTAATAGAAAGGCCAAAATTAATATGATTACATTTTTCAAAGTTATCAGAATCTTTAGCCAATACAAAAACTTATACTAGAGCTTAGGCAAAAAATGTTGTGTGATCTTGCTATCTAACACGTAACTTGTTCTCTTATAATCTATTAGAAAAAGAATCAGTGGTAATTTTTGGACTTGATATACACATATATGAATTTATATATAAACTTAATAGTTCAACATTTAAGTTTTCACAATCCAACTTATTTGCTTCAATCTCATCAATGCGAAAAGCCATTAACAATAAACTCATTAGAAGAATTATGTTATATGCTCCTAACCAAACCAATCCGGGAGTAAAATAAAAAAAATAAAAACAACATCATCATAATCATCAACATGATTTGAGGTTAAAACAAAATCGGATTTTGAAAAATAAAAAATATATGTATGTGTGTGGATATGATTTTCTATTGTCAGAATGTGTGTGTTTAGCACTATGGCCAGCAAAAATTATTGTTCAATATTACAGCGTCAACAACAATAACGAGCTAAACAAACAATAACAACAACAAAATTATACAAATGATTTTGGTGGGCCCCCAAAAAAAAGATTAAAGCTAAAATGCATATTTTTTCGAGCATTTATTTCTAAGCTAGGTACTAGTTACTACTTGCCACAACCTATGTAGTGTTTTTGATTGGCAAATAAGTAGTAAAAATGTTAGGTTCCGAGTATTAAGTAAGTACATATTTATGGTTATTGTGTAGTATTACCACTTATGTGTGAAGAGAAAATCTTATTACTATAATGCATTTTTGAAAACACCTCCCGCGGATGTTCCTTCCTCATGCAGTCAATTGTATTATTATTTATTTAATTTGTTTAAATTTTTGCAAAAAGAACGCTTTAAATAGAGAGTAATTTATTACAAAAGGCATCAATTTACGACAAACAATTGTTTAATCTGTGGGCCTTGGTCGGTGGGCGGTATGAGTATAAAAAGTACAATATTGCTAAAGAGCGATTTATAATTGGAATAATTAATAAATATTATTACCGGAGTTAAGCTTATTAGCGCAACTATGCATATTTTATGTGTTTATGAGAGTGTGTTGCACAAAATAAAAAAAGCTTTTATTAAATGCTTAACGACAGTATTGTGAGATATTATAGCAGATTTGGTGGAATTGTGTAAATTTAGTATAACTAAAGAGGCTGTAGTTGTATTGTATATATTTAAATGGGTCTTGGGTAAGAATCAAGACTCATAACTGCTCGTGCCTAAAAATTCAAACAGCAAATTTGTAAAAGTCGTATAAGAAGGACATGGGACATTCTTTCGGATAAAGGTAGAGCCTTCTAAGACCTTCCATTAATTTTTCCTTCCTGCCTAACTAACTAACTAACTAACTAACTAACTAACTAACTAACTAACTAACTAACTAACTAACTAACTAACTAACTAACTAACTAACTAACTAACTAACTAACTAACTTACTAACTAACTAACTAACTAACTAACTAACTAACTAAATAACTAACTAACTAACTAACTTACTTACTTACTTACTTACTAACTAACTAACTAATCAACTGACTAAGGTCCAATCTTTAGTCTATAGTATCGTCTTTAGTATAATCTATAATCTAGTCTATAGTCTAATCTGTGGTCTTGTCAATAGTCTAGTCATTAGTCTAGTCTTTAGTCTACTCTTTAGTCTAGTTTTTAGTCTAGTCTATAGTCTAGTTTATAGTCTATAGTCTAGTCTGTAGCCTATAGACTACGCTATTGACTAGTCTGTAGTCTACTCTATAGTCTTGTCTATTGTTCAGTTTATAGTCCAGTCAATAGTCTATTCTATATCCTATAGTCTAGTATATAGTCTAGCTAAGTAACTAACTAAATGAAAAGATGGAGTGTCATAATGTTCACTGATATTATGTTCATGTTCAGTATGACACACCAAAAAGTGTCATAGTGTCCAAGAACGTTATGACAATTCTTAAAAATGTCATAATGTCTATGGACATTGTGACAGTTTAAAAACAGAAATGTATTGGAAAATTTCTTTAGAATTTAGGAAAAATATAATTGCTCCAAAATTTGGAGCACACTTCGCTAAATTAAGGCTTTTTTTGATAAAACTTTATATAATTTTGACCATAGACATTTTTGAGATTGTCACGACATTTATGGACAATTAATTGTATCATAACTTCGATGTGTAATATGTCACTGGATTTTATGACACTCCACTAATAAAAAAAACTGTGTAATCTTATATCATTTGCACGTTTGTGAAATGAGTAAGTGTCATAGTAAAAGACGTTTAAGCAATTTCAGAGCAGAAGCTTTAACGTCTTCTACAAATACAGTTGCCAAATTTTCACTTAAATGTTTAAAATGTTATCCTAAATATATTTAAAAAATAAACAATTAATATATTTAGAAAACAAAGTAAAAAAACTTTTTTTAATTTAAATCCTTTATAAATTTTAATATTTATAGAGGTATTTCTTATAATACCCAAAAATATTTATGACTTTTTCTAATTTCCATTAAAGTATTTAATTCCACTTTAGTTATTTTTTGTTTATTATATGTATGTATTTTTTCTTTTAGATTTTTTCCTCAAGATTTTATAATAATCTATTAGTGGTCAGTCTTTGATAAGGAAATATATGTATATTTTCACCCTTAAGCTGAACGAAAGAAAAATTATAATAAAGTCACTGACTGTCAGTTAGTTTATTTAGTTTAAATGAAGAAATAAATAAACTAAAAATATAACAACTTAATAACTTTAATAATTTAGATACATATATATGGAAATAAATGATTTATATAAGATGACCAATACCAATAACCCAGTAGTTTTGTATAACACTTTCCCAAATGTTTAACTAACTTAGGGTGTTATTTAAGACGTTTTTTAGCTTTTTGTTTAGCAGAAAGGAAATTTATTATCTCTTAAACATCCCTAAGTAATCTAGCGAGAAGTTAATTGCCACTTTTATGTACCTAGGTAATGTAGAGAGTAAACAGTTTGAACTTTATGTCCACTATTATATACCAGAATTAAGCTAATGCAGAGCCATTTGCACATTTGTCTCCAAAGTGTATTTGTAATCTTCAAAGGATCATTTGACTTTCCCTGAACTGTAAGTTTAATATAGCCAATGAGTGTTAGTTTGACTGTGTTGATATGGACGTGTGTATGTGTGTGTGAGTGCCCAGTTATAGATTAAAATGATTGAATAAACAATAAACAATTTAAAATCATATTAAAATAAAATTTCATAATTACCTAAAAACCATAATAGACAAGTGTATAAAAAACAGTTTTTATTTGTATATATATTTTTTAAGGCCTTAAGGATTTCAACACAACACATGTAGAGCACTATGTATGTATGCAAGTGTATGAGAACTAAACTATAAGACAAACATTATAGCAACACACACTTATACACAAAAATCTTAAGAAGTTTATTATTGTTATTTTAAAAACTTATTTTACTTAAGGATTCTTGTTAAACAAAAAAAAAGAACCCAAAAATAAACAAACATACCAACACTAACTACCACACTAACACTCCCTGCTAGAAGCGTAAGCATGTGGTCAAACATTACCCCATATATACAAGAAAAGATTTCAAACAAACTAACCTTTTTAATTGGAGCATAAGATTAGAGCTAAAATAGCCTGGTCAAGTATAAAACAATAAACCCAGGCACATGCATACAACCCCACCCTTTAAAAAAGGGGTGGTTTATTATATTGGCCTTACCTAAGTTTCTAAGTAACTTGGAAAGGACAATTGGTCATTTTGTATTTAGAAGTTTGGTGGGGGAGGAATCGTTTGCTCTGTTTGTGTTATGTGTAGCTATAATAACAACAACTATAAAGAAATTTAAATACATCTTATATGTTCTTAAGAAACTTGCAATCAGGGTTATTAAGGTATTTTATGCTTGAGCAGCTTAAAAGAAAGAAAATTTTTAAGGATATTAAATAATTTTTTTCTTTTTCTTCTTTATGACCATTTCTCTATGCATGTACCTACATACATATGTGTATTAGTTTATGGTAATTTTTGTTGTTGTTGTATGTTTTTTTTTTGGCTTTTTATAAAAAGAAAAGTAAAACTAGTCCTTAAGCTACTATGGCAGTAATATGAAAAATTGTACTTTATTTATAAATTAAAAACAATTATTATTAATTTAAAGCTGTAAAAAATAAATATGAAAAAAACTAAGAATTAAAACTTAAAAATTTAAAGTGAAAATTGCCAATAAGTAACAAAAACTACTTAAAGAAATTATTTAATTTGTTGAAAAAAAATAGAAAACTTTTTTTGGGGGTAATAAGTAAAGAGCTTAAGTTAAAAAAATTTAAGAAAATATACTAAAAGAAACAGCAATTAAAAAAGTAAATCATGAGAACAAGAGTAAGGATCATATCTCAAAGTGTGTTAATTCATTATATTTAAACTATCATTAATAATTATCCTAAGCCATCGACTGCCAAATCAGAAAGCAAGTTCAAAGTAGTTTAAGTTTACTTCCTAGTTTACTTGGGTATGAGAAACAGACCAATGACTTCACTCTCGCTTACAAAATAGAAACTAAAGTTAATTGTAGCTTTACTCTCTCTCATTTACAAAGAGCTTATAGTGATGAAAAATGACACATTACTCATTTTCAGATTTATTGACTCTTTGTCAAATTTTTAACAGAAATTCTTCAATAAACACAAGCAGACTGCTTTTTTATTTATTTGTTTTTCCGTTTAAAGTGAATTCGTTAATTACTCTCTAGATTACTTGGAAGCAATAAAATAACAATTGCTTTCAACCAAGATAACTTAACAGTCAGAAAGCATGTTTAAAGAAGTCAACTCATAGCAATTATCATTTTTATTTAAGTGTCTTCGCTTTCGCCTATAAAAGGGTCACTAAAGTTACGACTTTTTCACTCTCCTATTTGCGAAGTATTCCTTTATGACTAAAGATCCATGACTAGAGTCAACCACATGTTTTAAACATTAGTTAAAATGACTGTCAAAAGCAGACTGCTTTTATAATCAATTGTTTCTCCGTTTAAAGTAATTACACTCTAGATTACATAGAGACACTAAAGTGATATTTAATTTCTAGCTAGATTACTTGGGAGCATTAAAATAAACTATCTCAATTCATTATAAAGCTAAATAGGTGAGAAGTAAAGAACATTAACTATTTCACGTATACAGGACACCGGTTTCCCATGATTATTTTTAAGTTTTTCTCTATTTAGAGCATTATTTTTAGTTCACAGCTACAGGTAATGGTTATTTCCAAAGAAAAATATGTTATTTTTTAGAAACTGATGTCACAACAAGTCAGAAAGGATAATATCCTGCACAATCCTTCGAAAACACTTTTTCCTTTTTTCAACGAAAATGATCAATATACGTCAAAATTAACCGTGTGGTGAATTTAAATCCATAAAAAGTCTAGCGGTTTAGTTTTGATCGTGAAAGGGTTAACAGTCAGAAACCAAGTTCAAAGAAAGTAATGGTAAAAAAATGAATATTTTCTCTCCTCTTCACTCTCTCATTACAAAGAGAATATGGCTAAATTAATTAAGAGCAGTAAAACAACCAATCCCTTTTCAATGTAAAGTGATTCTTTGTGAATTCTTTCATTAATTTCCGCTAGCTTACTTGGAAGCAATGAAATAATCAATATACTTTTATCATAAAGCTCAATAAGTGAGAAGTAAAGAATTGATACATATGAAAGTCTTAACAGAAATAAGTCAATTATGCTTCGACAATCAACTGCCTCGTTTAAAGTGAAGTGGTTATTTGGGAGCAATGAAATAACCAATTACCTTTCCGCTATATAAATTGCACAATTTTTCAGAATAACTATATCTTTGTGTATGTTTTAAAAGGTTGTATCGAAGTATATCGAAGTATATTTTTTAATAACTGTTTTGATTTTGTTAAAAAAATTAGTTTCCATATGACATACAACGTTACAACATTGTCTATGAATTGAACAAATATGTTTATTATTTAACTTTTTAATAGTTTTTTTTCAAAAAAATTCTTTTAAAATTTCCATATAATCCAATTAAAAATTAATATAATTCCTCTAGTAACATCAAATAGTTAATACCAACTTAGAAAAATTGATAAATTGTATCGTATAATATTAATCTTAATAATATATTATTATGTTATTTTGTTGTAAGTTTTTGTTGTTGTTGTTTTTGTAATTACAAACCAGAAAACAATGTTTGTTAATTGTAAAATGTTTATAATATTTAGAAACAGTAGAGAATTTTAAGCTACTTATTTTGCTTATTTACTTTTGTGAAGTAACTTGTTAAGAGACAAAATTACAAACATAAATTACAATGAGATATAGGTATAGACAGAACGAGAAACTTATGCATGGATATTAGGGAGATATAATCATCAAGATTCATAATATTGTTGATTATACTAAAGAGCTATGTCTAGATTTATATTTCTAAATACGCTAAATAGGTGCCCTGCTTTAAAACTTATACCATCCTTTGATAATTTTTTGATAATTTAACACTAATAGAAAATACTTTTAACAATTCAAAGCGATGCCACCCTAATATACGATTTAAGAGTACACGTGTATTTGGCTTGACTTAATATAACTTGGTTAGTTCTTAAGTTAGTTTCTTACCAACTGACCAGTGTATTTTCAAACACAAAATCTAAAACAAGTCTATAACAGTTAAATACTCAGGATTATTGAAATAAGTACATTTATCTGTATAATAAACAAAATGAAGAATATTTCTCGTATTACTCAAGCAGAAACATATACAACAATTAGTATTTTTCTGATGCTCCTAAAACTATGCAATGTTTATGTATCATTTGTATAAAGTTCTCGGAATATTCTTGAAGAATTAAATCAACGTTATTTTTGGTTATTTTATAAATATTTTTCGGAAGATGACACAATATGCATTTACCTATAGAACTTCATAAAATGTTCTCGGAATATTCGTGACAAAATTGAAATTGATAATTAAATCAATTCTGTTTTCAGTTGTTATACAAATTAATTTCGGAAAATATATGTACGTAAGCTTTTCTTTACGGTATCAAAATCTCGCAAGTAACTCCCTATGTATTTATTATAAACTTTTTTGTTCTATATAAATTTCCTTTTTTTTGGTACATATTTCCTTGTAATTTTTTTTTGTTCAAATTATAACAATATTTTATTTATTTGTTAAATTCCTTAAGATATTTACGTAAACCCCTAAGACAATACACATAAATACTGTATGCTTAAAAACACATATTTAGAGTTAGGATTTAATTCTGAAAATCCTTTAAATAAGTAACATTTTGTTATGAAAAACAAGATTTGAATATAAACCCCAACAAAAACTCGTTAAGAGCTTTCGATTATAAACGCTTACTTATTAACATAATTTTAAGTAACTACATATGTACGTGGCCTCCAATAGGTTAGTTCCGAGTCCGGTAGAGTGGAGGTGGTGGGTTTTATTGGCACCTGAGGCATTAGTTAAGGAACGCAAAGCAGGGTAAATAAATATTTAGATGTATATGCATCCTCAATTTTCAAATAACTAACTAACTAACCAACTAACTAACTAACTAACTAACTAACTAACTAACTAACTAACTAACTAACTAACTAACTAACTAACTAACTAACTAATTAACTAACTAACTAACTATCTATCTATCTATCTATCTATCTATCTATCTATCTATCTATCTATCTATCTATCTATCTATCTATCTATCTATCTATCTATCTATCTATCTATCTATCTATCTATCTATCTATCTATCTAACTAACTGCACATTGACATGAATACAATGAAGTAGTCTAATAAGGCCTTATTAATGACGTGATATTTAAAAGCTTTGTAATTCTGCTGTATAAGCCTTATTACTGGAAAGTTTTTGCTGGGAACATTTTCTTGACAAATATTTGCAAGAAGATGATTAAGACTAAATTGTAAATTAAGAGTAAAAGATACATAAAAGCTTGTAGAGGATTATAGTTAATGTTATACAATTTTACATATTGGTCTACATATAATAACTTGTTAATAATTTGGGTTGTTTTTTTTTTTGTTTTCTCACAAAATAAATTTAAAATTTTAAATTGTATTTTACTAGAATTTTAAAAACGACTTTTCTTTTTATAAAATAAAAATAATCTTCAGCTTATGTCTTGGCATTTTATTTTTTCGAAACAATAGTGTTGGTTTTAGCCCACTAGAGGTGTTGTTTTTCGTACGGTTTTAATATTTTGAATATAATTGTGGGTGACCTCGTCTTAAAACATTGGTTATTAGTTTTAATCCTATTTAATATTTATTTTATTTTTGTATTCATTTTTTACTAATAACTATTGTTTATTTCTTCAGCGTTTGAGTAACTAATAAATAAACATTGTATATTTGACAACCTACAAATAAATACATATATGTACATACATATATAGATATATATTTTTGTAATATTTTTTTCCTATTTAATCATATTTAATGGATTTTCTTGTTAAAGAAACTAAAGTAGAAGAATATAAGAAAACAAAAACAACAAGTGTAACCATCTTTTAAAAGAAATTAAAGCTTTGTACTTAATATTCTAGCTATTTATTGGGTATTTACAAGTTAAACTTATATACATATATATGTATGTATATAGTGGGCCAGAAAAGTAGAACAACAGGTGTTTGAGAGAATTCTAAAACAATTTTTATATTTGGTACAATTTGTATTGTTAAGTATGAAAATAAAAGTTTTGAAGAGATTTTTAGTCTTATATTAAGTTGGGATTGAAGGTTTAAGGTTTAAGTCAATCTGATAGTGATTTGTAGGACTTAGAGTAATTTACAAACAAAATGCATTTATCGCTTCGTTGTATAACGATGTACAATCTCTGCAGAAACTTGGTAATGACTTGTACTTACTCAACAACTAGTTTTTCGATGAGTACTACATACCATCTGCATTACTTTTAAGTACTCTAATAATAACCTACTTATAAGGGCAATTATATTGGGTTTAATACTTGCCTTCATTGGCATTGAATTAATAAATTAAAATTTTAATTAATACTTTAAATAGTTCTTTAATCATTATTACTCTGCAAACAATAATTTTGCAGAGTAAGTTTTTGCTGGGTTACTAAAGAGAATTTGACAGATTTTTTTTGTATTCTAATTATTAACGCTTAAAGTTTATTTTTGGATTTTAAAAAAAATATTTTCGATTTTGTCATTGGTTACTTCTCAATCAAGCATAAATGCTTAAATGTAAAACATACATTCTATTTGACGTGGTCATTACAATTGCATGTACATATATTAGCAATTTGTACTAGTTGTTGTTTTTTTCTTCAAATACCTAAGAAATCTATAAATAGCGTAAATAATCCTAATGCAGGAAATAATAAATGTTGTTGTTAGAAAAAAAGTCTAAGGTAAGCATTTTAGATTTTGTCAATAAGTTTTCGCATAACATAAATATTTCGAAAGTATAACCCAGCGATAAATGGCTTGTAAAGATTAGAGGTGATGATTTTAAGACTAAAGACCAAGATCACCAGTTGCAGAGTAAGATTTGGAGGCCTTATTTAAACTTAGGAAGACTTTCGTTAGGAGCCATACAAGCAGTGAGTTACATCCTAGAAAAAATACAATTAAGTACTTCCAAAAGAATAACATTTATCACCACTTCAAAAGTAGCACTAACACTAACTTCTCAAGGTGTTTTTCAGTACTTCCATGGAGTAAATTCTACTTCTTTTTCGCTTCTTTAGAAGTTCTTTGTTTGCTGGGATAATATTACAATTTCACTTCCTAATAACTTCCAAAAAAGGAACATAAAAATATTTCCTGAGAATGACTTCAGATGTAGTGAATTTGGAATCAAATAAAAAGGATATCTCTAATATGACAAGCCTGTGTTACAATCATAACTTCTTTAGGTCTTTTTCAGCACTTCCATGAAACCCAAACTGTTAGACGTTTCAACACCAAAGCCAAGTATTCATGGCGTTATGTTTATATTATTTGGGTTTAATCTATTATGATCATCACAGATATCCTGTACCGAGAGCAACTGATCCACTTCATCAAAAAACGTCCAAAACATGTGATCACACATAAAATCATATTATTATATTATGATAACTCACGACCTTGAGTGACCAAAACGCTTCTTGAAAGCTATAGAAGAAAATTATTTTGCATACAATGACAATTCAATCCGTAGCCGTATCAACACTAAAGTCATGTATTATATTATGACTACTACAAAGAATTAGTACCAAAAGCAATTGAAGCTTTTGATGGACGTATTGATCGAAAAACGTCCAAAGTATGCGACCATATATATAATCATATTATTATATCATTATAACTCATGACCTTGAGTGAAAAAAACGCAACTTGAAAGCTATAGAAGAAAAACAGACTCACGGATCGAAAAACGCTGTTTGAAAGCCATAGAATCATATTATTATATCATTATAACTCATGACCTTGAATGACCAAAACACAGCTTGAAAGCTATAGAAGAAAAAGACGTACGGATCGAAAAACGCTGTTTGAAAGCTATAGAAGAAAATCGTTTTTTTATGCAATGAAAAGTGAATCCGAAACCGTATCAACACTAAAGTCAAGCATTCATGGCTTTAAGTTGGTATTATTTGGGTCCAATCTATTATGACTATTACAGAGAACCGAAAGCAGTTGAATCTTTTGAAGGACGTATTGATCGAAAAACGTTCAAAGTATCCGACTAAACATAAATGCGTACTGTAACTCACGGCCTTATGTAACAATATCTTGAAAAAGTGTTTGGAAAGTTTTGTTTCGTACGTCTTATATTCCAATTCTTGAAATGTCCGATTATTATTTATTCTAATTCATTTAGAACGCTTTCTCTGGAAAACGCTCCACTTTAGAATAATATAACGGGAATTGGCTTGATTCGTTCAAAGACATATAAAGATCTGAAATGTCACGTTGCAATATCTGAAAGAAGTAGTGTTCGGAAACTTTTGCCTCCTATTGCCACGTTCCTCTTATATCCCAGAAAGGAAAAACATGTAAACAGTGCGTTGGATGTGTACGAGATATATTCACAAATATTATATGATATGGGTTGTTAAGGTGCACTGGTAGGCTAGATGGTTATGTACTAGCCTATCAGTGGCATACGGTCATATTCACCCGGCCTGGTAAATAAGGTTAGAATATAATTTGTAATTCTATTGTAATAGACAAATAAATAACTATAGGTTGTTAGAATTAATGCTCATATATATCTCAACCAGTTCCAAATGGATTTTCAAATTAATTTTCTTTAATTTTTTTGATTTATAAAAAAATCTTTAAAATCATTAAAAAAATCTTTAAAATTCAAAATAATGGAGATCAGGTACCGTAATCTTCTGACATTGATTTCCAACACCTTTCGCTGGGATATTTCTTTTTTTTTGTTCAATAGTTAAACAAAATTGCATTTAAACATAAATCTCTTATGCATATTAAGATAAAATACTTCAAAAAAATTCATATTTAAATAGAAAACCTCAACATGTTTTCTTGTTATTTTATTTAAGGGTTAAATATGCTTAAAAGCTTAAACGAAGTAGAAAATGCAAGAAAAAACAAAAAAGAGATTAAGTTTGTTTTTGTATTAAGGATAATTTTTATAAAAAAAACCTCACACACACACACACATACACTCTTAAATAAAATCATATAAATGATATTATATAAATGATTTTAAAAATCAAACAGAAAACAAACAAACAAAAAAAAACTCATATCAAGAGTCCTTGATTGCAAGTATACAAAATCACACTTGTGTATATAAGTTGGTAAATTTAAGCTTGACTGCTTGTAATAGTAGTAGTGGTAGAGAAAGAGAGTATTACTATATTAAAAGCCACAATAAGATTTGTTAGATACATTTTGGCCCCCTTATACTTGCCTCTAACACCCGGTTTGTACAGTTTTTATCCCTTTGGGTTTCTTTTGTCACTGTATGTATTTGACATCTGCATAAAAATGCATTTAGTTGACTTAAGGATATGGTTTTAACAAAACATAAACCAATACTATTGTTTGTTTTTATTTTTAATGGTAGTGGTATACATACATACATACATATGTATGTACACATATAGTGTAAATATATTTGAAGCAGCAGCAAAAAAGAGATTAAAATGTCAATAAACAATGCATATAAACTTACTTATACAAGGATATATGTAAGTGTGTTTGTATGCATGTATGTGTTGTGATTGTAATTTTTAAAGAGCTCTTCAACGTGTTGAATATATGTAGTAATTATGCAAAAAAAAAAATCCTTAAATATTTAAGGGATAATTCCTGTTTTTTTTTTGCCCTAAAATTTGTTCACAAAAGTCAAGTAGTTTTTACAGAATTTTGGCTACTCAAAAGGATTTATGAAATTCTGTTAAATAGTTAAACTAAATAAAGAAATTTTTTTGATATTTATAATTAAATCTGGGATTTAAGATATAAAGTAACAGGAGTTCAAGAGGTATTTTAGTTGATTCTTAATTGAAAAAAGGTACTTAAATCTTTCTTAAGAACGTTCAGACAGACGGACACGATTAAGACAGTTTAGATAATAATTTTAACCTTAGATTTGAATGCCATAAATTTAAATTGAGTTAGAACCTGTAACAGGTATTAATTTTTACAAACTATTTCAAAAGCTTTAATTATTTTTGTAATACAAATACCAGGCTTATATCACTCAATACATTTTCACTGATTCCTTGTAACTTAAGAAAAATAAAAGCTTTTTCTCCCCAATAAATTTTGAAGAAAATTCAATATTGATTTTAAAAAGCTTTTTGCGATATGCACGTTGGACTTGTGCGATATGCACAAGTCGTATAGTATAGTCGACTGTACTTTTTAAATTGTTTGGTTAAAGCTTTATGATTTCATGTCGAGATTTTCTTCTAATTTGTTTATTTGACTGCAAAATACTTAATCTGTCCTATAAACGTACGTTTAAAGGTTTACAATAAAGAGAAACAAAATGTTCAATATTAACGTTGAAAAGCTTTTTTTTTAAAGGTCAAACTACAAGTTATAGAGGAAACATTGAGTCCATTGAGTTTTTAAACTTTTTTCGCAAGCTTTTCTTCTAAGGCTGTATTATATTTAAAAATAATCTATCATTAACCTTTAAAGCTTTACAAGTAGGAGAAACTAAATTTTCAATCTTAATGTTAAACAGCATTTTTGTTTAAAGTTCGTGGTTTTTTTATAAGACTGCAGTAAGTTGCATCGATTCTTTATACTATAAAGCTTTAAAGCGTTAGAAGTAGGAGCACAATTTTCAATATTAATGTTAAAAAGCTCTTTTGTTTAAAGGTCAAACTGAAGAAATCTAGCGGGTCCATTGGGTAGTTTAACTTTTTTTGTTGAGCTTTTCTTCTAAGACTGCAGTAACTTTAACAATAATCTAACCTATACTAGTATCAATAAAGCTTTAAGTAAAAGAAACAAAATTTTCAATATTAATGTTAAAAAGCTTCTTTTGTTCGAAGGTCAAAGTACATGCTATAGCAGAAATCTATCCTATGTTGAGGTTTATTAAGTAAATTAACTTTTTTCTTTAAAGCTTTTTCTTCTAAGACGGCAGCATGTTTCAAAATAATCGGCAAGATTATAGTACAATCTTGCCGATATTTCTCGGAAGAATTTAACCTTTATCTGTTAAAGCTTTTTCAAGTTAGAGATAAAACCCGCAATATTGATGTAAAAAAAACCTTTTGTGCTTAAAAGATCGAACTTTTTAATTAAGAATGTTGCAGTTTCAAGTTCTGTCAAGTCTGTATAAAGCTAACAAACATTTCAAATAATATTGGTGTTAAAATCTGCGAAATTTAATTAAAATATTAATTGAATTTCTTTTCATTAAAGCTTAAAAATGGTAGGAGCAAAGCAGCCTTTTCTTTAAAGGCAATATAATAAGTATTAAACGATAAAGCTTGCATAGTTTCTGCTTAATTAAGCTTTTTTATGAAATCGGTTTTCCACTTCTTTAAGAAATCATTAAATTTTTAATTTCATCAATACCACACACATACAAAACTTTTTGCAAATGTCTTGATTAATATAATCCTCTTTGCCTATAGCATACATACATATAAACCCACCCATATTCCTTTACACTCACAATAGTGGGAGATTTTCTTTAGCTTATGCAGTAAATAAGAGAAGTAAAGAAAAAAAAATGGTATGAACAATGAAATAGGTGAAATATGAAAACAAACGAGATATATTTTCAAATAAATAAATATAAACCAAATGTCATCATATAATACCATATTCATACAGCCAAGTCAGTTAGTGTAGTCAGTCAATCAGCCAAACAAGCAGTCAATGAGCCCAATCTACACCCAGCCCCGAGAAGAGTCAGAGAGTATCGGTTGTTAATACAAGTTAATAGCTCTTTGGTTGGTATTAAGAACGAGCGAGTATTTGTATTTGTTACTCATGCCACGATTGACGGATGCGTTCTTTGCTTTAAAAGTGGAAAAAAACAAAAATACTTAAGCTGGTGATTTAATTTCTTTTCAATCGCAATATGCAGGAGGTTAAGATTTCTGTTGTTCTTATGAAATGTGAAAAAAAATTATTAAAATAAATAAAAATTCAACACATAATATGAAACTTAACCTTCTCATCAATAGCAAGCAGAGTAAAATCAAAAGCTTTAGCAGGGATTTTAAATAAAAAAAATAAAAAATACTTGCATACAATCTTTTCTTTATTACCTCGTAACTTGTAGCGTCAGTTATAACTAATGATAACCTCTAAAGTAGGCCATAATACATAGTCGGCTCAATATCAGGGTATAAGTAGGCATGAGGTATAAGAATTATAAGTAGTATTTGCATTTTCTATTGATGGGGATGAAATTTGATCCTTTAAGACAAGTGCTGCTTTTAGTTTTAAATGGCAAATCAAGAAAAATAAAAAGTATTGTCAGTGTCTCTAACATGATTGGTTGTTTACACCGGCAAATATCTATCTATAAGTATTTATTTAGGTTGTGGATGAATGAATGACTGAATGGATGTACTTACTTATGTTGGGTGTAAGGTTTGATTATTGTGTTTGAGGGTATTTAAATAAGATTTCCTTTTTTTCGTTGAACCATTATGTTATAGAATGAATCAATGAACGATTATTATTATTTTTTTTACATTTTGTATTTATTTCTTATATTTGCATAAATCGTTTAGTCGTAGTATTTGTCTTGAGATTTTCCTGACATATTCTAAGAAAAGAATGCCAGATTTAGTAGTACATAACCCAGCAGAATGTTTAAGGCTGTAATTACCAAAAATAATAATTAGACATCCAAGCTAATGTTACAGATTTGTTCATTTAGGTGTGGATCATATATAAGTTGAATAGTGGACTTTGTCCAAATTTTTACTAATAACGACGGTAAGAAGAAATGGAACTTTCAGTACTATTGAACTTTCTTACTTCGACCATAGACAAGAAAATAGTTTATGGCAAGTCTATACACTAGTTCTTAGACTAAGTAGTCCATCAAATTTTTCATAGACTTACCAATAGACTGAGCTGCATACAATACATGGACTATTCTATAGGCTAGACAATTGGTTAAATCATAGAGCATTTCATAGACTACTATATTGACTTGACCATAGACTAGAAAAAATTATCTCAAGGACAGTAAATAGAGTATTTCATAAAATAGTCCATTGACTTGACCATAGTCTAGACCCTAGAATAGACTCGAGGCTAGTCTATAGGCAAAACAAAGATTAGCTCGAGACCGTCTGGTACATGGAATATATCATAGATCATTCTATTGACTTTACCATAGTCGAGACTAAAGATCAGACTAGAGTCAATAGTCTGAAAAAAGATCAGACCAGAGCCAATAGTCTGAAAAAAGATCAGACCAGAGCCAATAGTCTAAAACAAAGATTATCTCAAAGACTAGTCTATAAAATAGTCTAGAGATAAGACGATTGTTGACTGGGCAGTTGCTTATATAACAATCCGTGGACTTGCCCAGAGCATAGTCCATAGAATACTCTGTAGACTAGTGCATACACTGGCCAATAGACAGGACCATAGATGAGCTCAGAGACTATAAGCTAGTCCACAGATTAGTTCATTTGTTTGTTCATTCGCTAGTGATTCACCTCTCCAGAGCCTAGTTTATAGAGTAGTCCGTAAACAGGAATATTCGCTATTCCATTGTCTTGAAAATAGAATTGTTCTAAGATCAGGTCTAGTTCGTAGACTAGTCAATAGAGTAGCCAATAGACTGTATTATAGATTAGCTAAGAGACTGTAAGCTAGTCCACAGATTTATCCATAAGTTTGTTCATTAACTAGTTATTCACTTCTCACCCAGTAGCAAATAAGATAGTCCGCAGGCAGGTCCAAAGGCTAATTCAATGACTTCTACATATACTCTTCCATTAGACAAAATCTCGGACTGCATCAAAGACTGGAACAGTAGAATAATCAACTGAATAGACCATAGGCTTGTACAAAGACTAGTAGATAGGCTAAAACAAATGCAAGGAGAGACTTAACTATAGGATGGTCCAAAGATTATTAGACAGACTTTACCAAAGACTATCCAGTAGAAAAGCTTACAAACTACACCATAGGCAAGTACAAACACTAGTCCCGTTCCCACGACAATTGGATTTTGGCTCCGGAACGAACCGAGTCATATTCGGCTAAAGATTGTCAAGCCAGCGACAGTTGTATCAACCGAAAGTTTTTTCCTAGGAATGAACTATCGGCCACAGTCGAACTGTTACAACAACAAACACTAGTCCATATTCTAAAACAACTACATGTCTATTTGATAATCCACATCGACGTATCCACAGTATAGTTTATATGCAAGTCCACTGACTAGACCAAAGGCTAATATAAAAACTAGTTAATGTTATACTCCACAGACTAGTCCATAGGCTAGGGCAAACACTAGTGAATAGAATTGTGAATCCATAGTGCACTTAAAAGAACTTAAAAATTTAAACGATCGAGTAAAAACAAAACCTTAAAAAAGTATTAATGTTCAAAATACTATGATTTATTATTTTTTTAATTATAACATTTAAAAATTACAACTTTCCATGCCTGACACTGTTAGTGTGGTGAGTAACTAGTATTCTGAGTAGCTAAAGCTACTTAAAACCATTCGCAATCATAATGATGGCGATGACGATGAAGATACTTAACGATGAGCTGCTTAATTTAAATACGGATTTAACTCAGACATTTTATATTTAAAATTTTTGCGCTTGTGAAAAGATTTAGCAAATTTTTATGCAGATTATAAGTCTTCCATATTAAGTTCATAAAGTTAGGATATATATATATGAAGAAAACTTAATACTTATTGAACATTTTTAAGAAATCTCTTTTAAGTCCCCAGTTTTTAAATGAATCATTATGTAGCTAAATATTGCAAATTTTTATATATTTATACTCCAAATACATGTTTATTACCCTAAACTTATTATTAAAATAAAACTTATGTTGTTTAACTCGCCTTTGCTTGCATTTTTTTTGTTCTGGTTTAATTCTGTGGCTTTTCTTGTTTTTTCTTGCGTCAGGATTTCAATTCTAAAGGATTAACTTCTAATTTTTTTTATGTCGTATACCCTTTCTTTTACTTTTGTTAAACTTTATTTTGAAATGCTTCTTATTATTGTTGTTTGTATTGTTTGTTTGTTTTATATGTATTTTTTATCTTCACTTAATTCTTGGCTGTTGTTTTTAAACCATACTGAGGTTTGGTTTTTGTGTTGTATTTTACACCTTGCAAAAACACTTCGGTGTTTAAGTTTGCAGGATATACATACATATATATCTGTATACTTTTTTTAGTTTTATACACAAATTAGCGAACATAAAAGTGTGGTAAGCTAAGCTGAGTTAACAACCACTTTGTTTAAGGGGCAAAACAGGGGCGTTGATTAAGATTGAAAGAGTATGGGTTAAAAGAGATTTATCTTAATTATAAATATTTCCAAGTTTTCAAATAAGTTTTAGTTTAAGAATAAAGAAAACTTTCTTGTGAAAAAGTATATTTGGAACATTTGTAAAAAAAGTACTCATTTAAGAAATAGTACTTTTTTTGAAAAACAAACAACGCCTCTGTTCTTTTATCCTTATATTTTTTTACCCATTTCTATATTCTAAATACACTTACAACACAAATACAAACATACAGAACAATACAATACAATCTCTAGTGCAGAAAGCGAGACAAAACACTTTCCCATAAACAATCAAGCATTCAAAACGTAACCACAACATATCCTAACGGATTAAGTTTAATACGCGTTATATACATTTTTTTCTTGTATTTTTTCTCAACTTTTTTTTTCACCGACTTCTTTCCAGCATTAAATAGTGTAAAAACCAACAATAAAACTACAAAAAAGAATGAAAATAAAGTAAAGGAGTACCAGAACTCCCTACAATAAAGAACGTGTGGTATTGTTATAAAAATCATACAAAAAGGAGAATCATATCAGACAGAGGTATGAAACAAAAGTACACATACATATACCATTAAACAGACATATTAAGCTTAAATAGCATATTTTTGTTGTTGTTACAGTATGATATATATTTTCACATTAGGATGGTGTCATTTAAATGGAGGATATTTTTTAATTGTCTGTTCTTACAAATCATAAGATCCTGTCAAAAAAATTCTATTTAAAGACATTTCTTCACTTTTTCTACAGCAACTTTTTCTATAGAAATAATGATTACACTAGAACAACTTTTCTTATAAGTTGTTTAGACCAGAACAACTTTCTTAATAGACTAAAGCAACTTTTTCTATGGAAAAAATGTTTAGACAGCAGTTGTCTAGAGCAGCTTTTTATGTAGAAAAGTTATCTAGACGAATGCAACTTTTTCTGTAAAAAAGTTGTCTAGACTAGAGCAACTTTTTTACAGAAAAAGTTGCCTAGACTAGAGCAACTTTTTCTGTAAAAAAGTTGTCTAGACTAGAGCAACTTTTTCTGTAGAAAAGTTGTCTAGACTAGAGCAAATTTTTCTGTAGAAATGTTGTCTAGACTAGAGCAACTTTTTCTGTAGAAAAGTTGTCTAGACTAGAGCAACTTTTTCTGTAGAAATGTTGTCTAGACTAGAGCAACTTTTTCTGTAGAAAAGTTATCTAGACTAGAGCAACTTTTTCTGTAGAAAAGTTGTCTAGACTAGAACAACTTTTTCGATAGGAAAGTTGTTTAGACTAGAGCAACTTTTTCTGTAAAAAAGTTGTCTAGACTAGAGCAACTTTTTCTGTAGAAAAGTTGTCTAGACTAGAGCAACTTTTTCTGTAGAAAAGTTGTCTAGACTAGAGCAACTTTTTCTGTAGAAAAGTTGTCTAGACTAGAACAACTTTTTCGATAGGAAAGTTGTTTAGACTAGAGCAACTTTTTCGATAGAAAAGTTTCTAGACTAGAGCAACTTCTTTAATAGAAAAGTTGTCTAGACTAGAGCAACTTTTTCCATAGAAATGTTATCTAGAATAGAAAAACTTTTTCGATAGAAATGTTGTCTAGACTAGAACAACTTTTTCTATAGAAAAGTTTTCCGGACTAGAGCAACGTTTTCTGTAGAAAAATTGTCTAGACTAGAGCAACTATTTTTATAGAAAAGTCGTCTGGACCAGAGCAACATTTGTTTAGACTACAGTAAGATTTTCCATAGAAAAGTTGTCTAGACTAGAGCAACTTTTTCTATAAAAACGTAGAAAAAGTTACTCTTGTGTAGTAACTTTTTCTATAGAAAAATTGTCCAGAGTAGAATAAAAATTTCTTTAGAAAATATGACTAGACTAGAGCAACTTTTTCCATAGAAAAGTTAGTCTAGGCTAGAGCAGAAAAATTAGTTTTTGTTTTCCAAGAAATGTTTTTTTTACAACCACCTTAATATTCAGGATTAATGGGTGTTTTCTATACTACGAGGATAATTCGTAAAGGCAATTTAAAATTAACAAAATTTTCCCTAAATAAATATTCGAGATATTGCCAAAATCCTTCTGATCTTTCTAAAAAGGAACAAACTATAATGCAAATTATGAAGCTTTCAATTTCAAGGACTAATTAACTTGCCCTCGAAGAAATTGTTAGTATACGATATACATGTATATTTTCTACTGTATTTACAAGTACAATGTATTGTACAATGTGTATTTGCAAAAGTACAATTGTAGCAACAATGTCATTTCGCTTGCCAGATTTTTTCCTTTTCATATGACGTATTTTACTTGTATTGTATGTTTTTTTGTTTTTTGTTTAGAAAACAGTTTAAACAATTGTGTGAGTATGTCTGCCTGTCTGTTTTGATGGCTGTTGGTTGTGTTGGGGATTTTAAAGAAGAAGAAGAACAACAACAACAGCAGCAGCAAAAGCAACAGCATCAACATCATACATTTACCACATTATAAACAATGCTAACAAATCGAGTGAACTTCACAGAGATTAGCCTTCATGAAAGCATCAGTATTAAAAGCTTTTCCCTCATTTTCGTTTTTTATTTCATGTATTTCTCTTATTGCTGTTGCATGATAAACATGCTATAGTGAAAACCTGGAACTCTTTTTTTTTTTTTTTTTTTTGAATTTCAAGTTGTCTTTGTTATTGTTATGTATGTATGGATTTTGTTATTTATATGAAAAATAAATCCCAGCAGATTTACAGTAATTCAATGCATCACTTTGAAAATACTTACATATAACTGAATGAAAGAGTTCAGTTTTTAGTGTGGACTATACTTGAGTATATGACCATTATCCATCCGCTACTTGTGTGGACTAAAGCTATGTCTGAACAATAGATCAGTATTTATTATGGATATGGATAACACTCTCAACTATATGCAGCACTTTAGTTTAGGTCATGATGTTGACTATAGTTTGGCTTTTAGTCTGGACTATAGTTCAGTTTATATTATAGTAATATAGTTTAGACCTATTATCTGGACTATATTGTTGTCTATAATTTATATTCCAGATTTTAGCCAATATATTTTCTACAGACTCGACTATAGTTTAGTCTAAAGCCTTCACTTTAGTTAAACCTAGATTCTTGACTACTGATCAATCTATAATCCATGTTATAGTTTCGACTATAATCTAGACTTTAGTACGGACTGTATTTTAGTTTACAATTCATATTGCAGACTATAGCCAATTCTACATTTCGACTATAGTTTAGTCTATAGTCTGAACATTTGCTTGTTATATATTCTTGACTATAGTTTCGTATATAGAGTTTGGACAATAGTCTAGACTGTAGTTTAGTTTATGATCTGAACTAAAGTCTAGTCCATGTTCAGGTCGGTAGTCTTTTGTATAATATAGACTATAATTTGGTCTATTTTATAGTCTAGACTTGTATTTATTCTATGCAATCTCTAGTTCGGGACTGTCATCCTGCACTGCAGGGTTACTATTTTGTTTCTATTTCTATATAAAATATATGCTTAAATTACTTTCCAGGACTTATTGAGATATCTTGTGATTTTATTTTATTTTAATTTTCTTTTTTTTTTTGCATAAATGGATTTATTTGTTATTGTTGTTGAGTGATTTATCCACTATTTAAAATCTATAGTTTAAGGGATCTTAAAACAGGTGAAAATGTAAGTGGAATAATATGACTAATAATGCTAGACAATGTGAGTACAATTTATAGTCGATATTAAGAAATCTACTATTGGAAAAGAGAAATAAAGAATTTGTAAATAACGTATTTAGAAGCACTTCTTAAGTTTTTATATTATTTTTAAAAGCTCTCAGATAAGTAGTTGTGGTCTTATTGATTAGTTATTAAATAACTAGTTGAATATTCAATTCCAGTGCGTCTGTCTTTCTGCTGTTACAAGAACAAATGCAAGTTGGTATCTTTATAATATCATTTATTAATAATTATCACGAATCTCTCTACCATATTCTATGATAGATTCTTGAGCCATTCAACTATTGGAATAAATCATAATATTCATTGTAGGAGCCTTGTTATATAATATTTCTTTATTTCACAATTTAAGAAAATGTTCAACAAATTTATCTCTTTAACTCATTTCTATAAATAAATAAAAGCCAGTTAGAGGATTTCATTTTAATCCGCATTATAAAAGAATGCAGTCATATTTCATTAGGTCTGTTATAATCCGGATTAATTGTAACTTAAATGTGGATTGAATAAAATTTATTACTGAATTTACAAAAAAAAGTACACATGTATAAATAAAACAACCACCTATTTAAGAAAATTTAATACAAAACACAAATAGAGAAAGGAATCATTTCAATCCAGGTGTTTTAAAACTTCAATTGGCAAACGAAACTATTTAAATGAATATTTTAAAACTCAGAAAAAAAATTTAAGATTTAACATATTGCCATAACTACATAAGCTTCATAATAAAAATTTAACCATTTAGTGAGTAATTAACACAAGAAAACAATTTTCGAAAATGTCTGAATTATCAAGTCACCAGCTCTTTTATTCTTTTTTTGTAAAAAATATTCTTGGAAATTTTACTTAAATACTTCTTTAGTTTTTTTTTTTTTTTTTTAACTGCACTGAATTTATTTGGAATTTATATTTGGATTAAAAAAATATTTATTTAACTTATTAATTTTATATTACTCATTTTATTATTAAATAGAAATTATTTAAACCAAATGATTCATTACTACATTTTGAACGATTTTGAACGTTAATACTTTTAAAGTTTTAATATAATTTCTTTGAAAAACTAAATAGATTAGATTTTATATGATATTTGCGTTACAGGGTTTAAGATAAAGTTATAAACTGTTAAAAAGAAAACTAGACTAATGAACACATCATTCAGGTTCATATTTTATAAGCATAAGAAAGAATGACACTTTACTCTTTATTTGGAATTACTTATTTAGGTAACTCCTTGTAAGTGAGTGAGGTAAGTACTTGCATTCAATTACATAACGCCAAAAAATAACAAGTGCAATTAAGTTTGAATGTATTATTAACTCATTTCGTTTGAAATATAAAATAAAGCTTAGGGAGCAGTAGCTACACTATTCACTCTTTTACATTTAGTACACAAACTGAAAACAATTTTTGGAAATTTATAAAAAACACTATTTTCTTATAGATTTTTTTAAACAAAATCTATTATTGAAAAGTAATGTGTTAAATAACTTAAAAACCACTTTTCACTATTTATTCATTTGCATTTTAACTCATTATTTGAACACGGTGATGACATTAGACACAAGCACTTGGCCCCACGCTAGCATACAAATCACTACTTATATAAGATCTTACAAATAAAGAGTTAAAAAGTTGTTTTGTTTTAAAAAACAAAAAAAAAATAGTCCCACAAAATACGAGTACCTGTTCTTCATGTTTGTAAAAGCCCACTGTATAAATGTGATCCATTAATGATTTTCACAAATAAACTATTTTCTTTCAGTGCGTGTAAATACTGATAAGTCTTAAAAAGAGTACTTAAAAGTAATGCATACGATAAGTAATAGTCAGCGAAAAGTAATTGTTAATGTAAGTACAATCCATTGCCGAGTTTTTGCTGGATTGTTTTCCATTTGGAGCTCAGTTTACAGTAAGAAAGAGAGACAGCTTTAGGAAAAAATCAAATCCCAGGGATTTAATTTTAACAAAATTATCTAAAGAACTGATTGTCTCTGTTTCTGCATGTTAAGCTAAAGTTTGAAAAAAATACCGTGTTTTTACGTTTCAAACTCGAAGTCTACTTTACTTAAGTTATCTTGTAGTCCCAACTATTGACTTCAAAATGAAGCGGATCCATTTGGATATTTTTAAAAATTCCCAAAATTATAATCTCTGCATTTTAAGTTTGTTGAACTGTGTAACCATAGTCCTTTTTATAACTTTTTTTTATATTTTTCTTGCAATTCATATTATATAGAAACAAAGCAGAAAATCTGATTAGTTTTTCTCATTAAAAACTTTTAATGTTTAAAAGTGATTAAAGTAAATTAAGAAAAGAAACAATAATTAAGGCTAGAGAGCGACTAAAAAGCCTCAAAAAAACAAAAAAAATGTTCACGGAATTAATTATTTTTCAGTGTTCTGAAACTCAGTTTCCTGAACGTTATTCCTAAAAATCTTCTAATCTTTGTTATAACATCACTTCCAAGATACTTGGATCTAATTTCGACGAATGGCAGTCAGTGGCAAAGAAAGTATGACTTAAGTGGCATCTAAAAGCCATATCACAAAAATATATAAAAAAAATTACTTTACTTCAATAAAAGTATTTCATACATAAGAAAAAAGTTTCTTCAATAAAACCACATTATTTTTCTGCCTGAAAACTTAACAACGAAAGTAAAAATTTACTCAAAATGTTAAAAATTTTCAATTATATATTAAGGAAATTTCCATCAAACAATTTATTGAAAACAGTTTTTTAAGAAACACTACTTTTTTAAAAATTTAAAATAAAAATTCGTTTTATCTTGTTTTGTAAATATTTTTTGGTATTTTTTTTTTTTAATTTAATAAAAAAATGAAAAGTTGATTAACAAAAATTCAAAGATACACTAAACACTATGAAACGATTTAGATCCAAAATTATTTTTTATGTTTTTTAAGATGTTTGTCAAAATCATTGACACCAACTAAAACAAAATTTTATAAAATTGTTTATAACATTTTTTTAAATTTCTTTTTTGTTCATATGTTTTTAAAAATATTAAATTGTTTTTAAGTTTTTTTTTTTTTTTGTTAAAATTATCTTTTTCTTATTTTCAGTTTTTTTATTTTATTTTTTCTTTCCAATTTGTACATTATTTCTTTATATCTTTTCAAATTAATTAAAAAAAAAAAATATATATATATTTTTTTTCAATGATTATTTTTGTCTGTAATTTAATCATTTAATCCTATAATCCATCATTCCGGCACAATCAGGCCTTAATACAAAACACGCACATACACACATTCATTCATTTGTACTTAATACACTCACACATTGACTGTGTCTTATTTAAGCAGCACGCACAATGAAAAATACTTAATCACATTATAATAATTTTTTGTTTCTACGTTTTATAATCCCGCCTAAAAATGATTTTACGCAATTGTGGCACAAACAAAACATTGAAACAAACACACACACACAGTAAAATTAAGATACAACTTAAAAAGCAACAACAACAAAAATTTTTATTTTGTTTGAAATGAGCTCACCAACCTTCTTCTATCATGATTCACGCACTACTGAAGAAACCTTTTACAAATGACTACCAAACAAACCATCAACAGCACTGGCACAATCACAATCATATCACGTATACGTATACGCACACGCATTCTTACAAACAAACACACATACACACTCACTCACTCACATATCGAGTGATAGAGAGAGGCATAGTATAATTTTTCTGGTGTATATCATGCAAGCAACATGTGGCAGCTAACAATTCAAATGATAAACATTACAGCCAAAGCTGAACAAAAACACCACCTTTTTTTTTGAACTCACTCACAGATGAAATTTTACCTCTTTGTTGCATTTTACTATAAGAATATTTTCTCTTTTATCACACAGACACTATAGGTGTTATCACTATGTTGTGTTTTGTGTTAATTAATACTCTTTTTTATTAAATTCTCTTTACAGTTTTATTTTGTTCTCTTATATATTTAATACAATTATTGTAAAGCTGGCTATACACACAATTACTAACTTTTATGCATGGCTCATACTCTCCCATTTATATACACACACAAACACACAGTTACTAACATAAACATTAAGTCTTATTGGGCTCATATCTCAGGGATTATGCAAAATGTATAAATGAATGAATACAGGGAATTAAGGATTAATTTCGAAGGGATGTCATTTATACTGAGATAATACTGTTTTGTATTTTATACACGAATAAATTTATTTCCTTTAGTACAATCATTCCGTTTGTTTGTCATTTGGTTGTGTGTGTTTGTCTCTGTCTGTTCCACCGTCCTGCCGTCCGTCCGTCCGTCCGTCTGTCAGTTTTGTTTTTGTGAATGAATAAATGTTGGTTCGTTTGCTTAATATAGTTAGTTTACACTGACTCTGTTGCTGTTCGGGGAGTTTATTCAGTAGTATTAATGTAAAGTATATTTTTTCTGTCTGTCTGCTATTTGTTGTTGTTGTATGGATACGAAAGAGGATTTAAAAGTTACCTAGTGTATGATAATATAAATTTTTATGTATATAGTTTGATTTGATACATCCCCTGTAAACTATATACAGCAGACTAGTGTGTGATCTCTAGTTGACTCTCCAATAGATTAGTCAAAAGGCTCACACGTAATCTGACAATAAACAGGTCTTCAAACAAGTCAATAGATTCAATTATACACTAGTTTGTAGACAGACTTTAACCTATACGCTAGTCAATAGACTAAGCTATATACCAGTGACTAGTTAAAAGTCTAGTTAATAGACTATTCAATATGCTAGTCAATAGTTTAATCAATAGAAATTTCAATAGACTTAATGACTAGTCCATAAAATGGTTATTAGGCTATTATTTAATAGACTAATTGATACTCTAGTCAATATACTTGTCAGTATTCCATAGACTAGTCAATAAACTGACACATTTAATAGACTAAGTCATAGTGCTAGTCACTAGGATAGACAATATACTAGTTATTAGGTTATTCAATATACATACTAATGCATCATAGACTACTCAATAGACCAGTTTATATCCTAGTCAACAGTCAATACTTTTCAATAATTTGATCAAGTTATTGAACCCTTACTGACCCTTAGACTACACAATATACCAGTCAATAGAGGAAGCCATCTATTAGTCAATAATCACGGCAGTAGTCGAAAGTGTCAATAGACTAGTTCATAAAATAGCTAATAGCATAGTCCACATACTATTCAATATACTGATCAACTGACTAGTATACAGAAATGCCAATCAACTTAGTGACTAGTGAATAGACTGATTACGAAGTTAGTCCATCAGCGACTATTCAGAGACTAGTCTATATTCTAGTAAATAAACTTGTCAATAGACTGGCTCATAGCATAGTCAATAGACTAAGTCATAGATTGTGTAGTCAATTGCCTAAGAAAGATACTTTTTATTTGATATATAAACGATCAGTTAAAGGATTTAAGAAAACAAATTATGTGTCAGACGACATCTATCCAGCCCTATATCATAAACTTATTGGGTAGTTTTCATTAATTCTTCTTGCCTAGAATAACGATTTCAATGAAATGCTTTTCCGATTACCCTCGTCTCTATATGTTTATTTGTCTTTGTGTATATCTGTTTATATACAGCATGGATATAATGCTATTATAATACTGCGGCTTTTTGTTTATGACAGTCCCAGTCTAAGGCAATAAGTACATTTACTTAAGATACAACAACAATATTCAATACAACAAATTACATTAGTCATAATTTTTGAAAGCAATCTTAGATTTTGTAACGGAGAGCAACAGCGATAGTTAAATACATACGAAAATTGTTATTGTACGATATTGATAACTACATACACAGTTTATAGTTGTCATTCTTGGTTTTTTTATCGAATGCATGTTGGTATTTTATTTAAACACGATCACCTTGTTTGATGAGATACCGTCGGCATTTTGTCAAAGACTAAGTAGTAAGTGTTAAATGTGATTCCAATGGCACATTTACTTTTTAGATGTGTTTAAATTAGAATCTTGTGTTTTTTCTTTTAAAGCCAAATAACAAACACTAGTTATCAACCAATCAAAATGAATTGATACATGATCATGTTTTTCTATTTGTTTAAAGGTTTTATGTTTTGATTACAACAAAATTGTTCTTGGAAATTTGAACAATTTACATAAGATACGCTTTTTATCAATTAATTTAATAGAAAATTATGTTTACTTAGTAAATAACGAAAAAGTGTCTTTTTGTTTGTTCTATGCCTAGTCTATAGTCTAGTCTATAGTCTAGTCTATAGTCTAGTCTATAGTCTAGTCTATAGTCTAGTCTATAGTCTAGTCTATAGTCTAGTCTATAGTCTAGTCTATAGTCTAGTCTATAGTCTAGTCAATAGTCTAGTCTATATTCTAGTCTATAGTCTAGTCTATAGTCTAGTCTATAGTCTAGTCTATAGTCTAGTCTATAGTCTAGTCTAGTATATTCTTGTTTGTAATCCAACTTTAGTTTTGAAAAGAGTTTTACTTGCTTCTTATTTTTGCATTGCTAAATAAATTGTTCTTAAATTTTAATTAATATAAACCGTCTTTATTCTTATCGTTTTAACTGTAATTTGCGTGTCTGGTTGTATTACTTATAATAACCAAACGATCCATAAAACGAAGAGTTAAATCCAAAATAATAATCCCGCACGAAATTAAATCCCTCGCCCACACCACATCAAAACATACAACTGAAAGACTGTGAGCGAGAGACACAGAGGCAAACAAAAACAGATATTCGTACACACAAACACACAAAAACTTTGCAGTTAAGCAGTCAGCCAGCCAGCCAGACATACATATAAACAATAAGACAGACATAAAGCCAGTCAGATAAATGGACGGACAGACATACTGGCAGTCTCACAAACGCAAAGTCTAAATAAAACAACTGACAGTGGCAGCATAACGATAGCAGCAGAGGCAAGCAACAGCCAGAATGGCATAAGCCCAAAATGCTAAAGCTCAACGCAAACAGCTAAGCAGAAATGGATTATACGAGCCCCCACACTCAGTCCATAACTATTATACAAATACACTCCAACACCAATACATTCAAATGTATTTTAACATCCATGCAATTCTACTTTAACAGCATACCAATGATGTTATCAATGTTTTTGTTGTCGTATTTGAATGGATAACTGTGGATGGATATAGAATATTTGGCGGGTTTGACAGGCTAAATGACAGTGTGACATACTCACTGCCTTGTTTATAGTGCAAGGAACAGTGTGCTTGTTTGATATTTTTGCAATATTTTATGTACTTACACAAAAACTTACTTTTTAGTTAATACTATATATTGTCTGCATTACACATAAGTACTCTCATATTGACTTACTTAAAATATTATACATAGGTACTTATAAAGGTACTTATTAAAATTTTATTGGCATATTTTTGTAATTCAGCCTGGCAAGTACTTGCCTCCAATATCACCGCCGAATTAGAATTATGTAAGAATTAAAACTTAAATCAATAGATAAACCTACGTGTGAACAGAGGATTAATCAAACCCAAGTATAGGGGCCCACTGTGCTCACTGACTGACAGTATGCATGAAGTTTACAAATGTATATGAATGTCTGTATATGTAAGTATAATCTGCACACATAGAAATGCAGTAGCAGCAAAATAAATTAAGCTTAAGCTTTAAGTGAACGGCTGAACTAAACAGAGAATAATACAAACACACACACACACGTACATACAACAATCCTAAATGTATGTGTGTGTATTACTGTCTGACTGTGCTTTGGCTTAAGGATTAACGCAAAAGTGTAAAAACACACTCATATATATATACAAATACACAAATAAACAAACATTCATTTAAACCAAAAACACAAAAAAGAGCGAAATTCTTTGTTGTGTTGAGGAGTGAGTTTTTGAGTAGAGAGTGGATATATGCTATTTTATGAAGATTTAAGAAGCTTTAAAAGGGGGCAGGATGAGAGAAATAGTGTTGCCGAAATTATATTTTGATAAATAACTTTGTATACATTTTACTAATTTATTTTTTTCAAAAATTTATGCAATACCCGGTAAAAACTTGATAATGATATACTTATCTACACACTCTAACGTTCTGATTACAAAGAAGCAGTATAATAACGTCTTAAAAATAATGTGTTATTTAAATACTTTCTAATTCAAAAAGAATTCATAAAGCATAGAAGCTGTTTACATTTTTTTATAAGCGATTGTGATAAGTACTTACTTGCCTCCAATGACATCACCGTATTAAAATAACAACTTAAAATGCTATTGTGTAAGTAAATTTTTCCATTTAACACCTTACTTGGCAATAAAAGATTTTGCTCTGAATAATTAAATTTACAGAATGTTTTGATTTAAGCTTTTAACTTAAACAATTGGCGGACATCGAAGCACCAGGTCGGCCAAACAAAATTTAAGGCTTAATTTGGAGGCATTGCTTTCTGTAGACGAATTGAAGCCTAGAGGCCTTAAAAGACCATTTTGCATGGAACCATTACTTGCAATTAAAAATGTATCCATTACGGTAAGACCAATCGTAAGAGGTCGTATGTGAGTCACTACTAATTTGCCAAAATATCAGCAAAGACAAATATCCATTGCTCTAAAGTAATATTTTCTATTTGGTGGGCAGCTGATATCTAGAGAAACTATCAAAGAGAACCCATACGGAAAATAACTAATTCCATAAAAGAGAGAATATTCGACAAGACATGAACGAGTAATAATCCATTGCAAAAACACTAGATCATATGTTGCAATAACTGGTTGTGTTTAGGAAGTTTTGTATCACCAGCCTAAAATTTGTTTCGATTGATGATCTGAAATTGTCCTGATGAGTATCCGAAATTGTCGTAATGAGTTCAGCTAGATCTGAACGACCAATATTCCATCGTGAAAACGATCGACACTATGTTGCAATAATTGAAAGTTTAGCATCACTTGCTGATCTTCGATCGATGCAGAACGCTTTTATTAAGAATTCTGCATCATATCCGAATTATCCTGATGCATTCGGACAAACATGAACGGTTAACCATATGTTGTAATAATTAGTTGTGTCTAGATAGTTTTTCATCACTCGCCTATTTTTATTACAGATTTTGCCCCGCCTACTAATATTTGTTTCAACCGATGCATAACGTTTTCTTTAAGAATTTTGCCTCGTTTCTGAAATTTTCTTGATTAGTTTGGCATGACATAAAGGAGTAATATTTTATCATGACAACACATTGCTGTAGTTGTTGCTGTAACAGCTCGACTGTGGCCGATAGTTCTTTCCTGGGGAGAAAACTTTCGGTTGATACAGCTGTCGCTGGGTTGACAATCCAATTGTCGTAAGAACCACACATTGCTGTAATAAGTACTTGTGGTTAGGAAGTTTTGCATCACTCCTCTTATATGCCAGATATTGACCCGCCCACTAATATTTGTTTCAATCGATGCAGGATGTCTTCTTTAAGAAATCTGTATCGTATCTGAAATTGTCTTAATTAGTTCATAACCTCAAAAGTGGAGCAGTTATTTTTACGAGTAATCTATGTTTACGTTGAATTATGGGGAATGATCTTCAATAACTTAATGTTGTACAAATATTTTAAAATAAAACCCAAAAATCCCGCATTATCAAGTTATACACCAAATAATTTTGTTTAATATGGAACCAATTAGCATCGGCAACTCTGTACAGAAATTAAGATAAAAGGGGGAATAAATGTGGTGGCATACGATAAAGTGAATTCTTGCGGATTATAGCTTGATGTATTTGTTGTTGCTGTTGTTACACACAGAGAGAAATGCTACTTTTTTTTGTAGAGTTAAATCCTTAAAGCCTTTACATATTTGTATGTATATTTGCTGTATATGTAGTTTTCATTACTCTTTATGGTCTCTTGTCGTTGTGTTGTTACTTGTTACTTGTTTTTTTATTTTTGTATATTTCGCCTCTTTGGGATTAAAAATTTACGCTCAATGGATGAATAAATGACTGCAGATGCCAGTGCAAATTATGATTTAATGGTTGTGTAGTGCTATTTGAAAGACCTTGAATCTTAAATCTCTGTTTTTAGAGGCAACCACGAGTTAATGAAGTATAAAAAATTATATGGAAAAAAGTTGAATTCATAGGAAATGATTTTTAGATTAAAAAAAGAACACATAAAGTGTAGTTTAGTAGCAGTTATTAAAATATGCATGTAGTTTATTAGAAATTTAACGTTAAAATTATTATTTCTAATAATAAAAAATTGAGCATACAAATTTATCAAAGAACCATGGCGATCATCGTCATAAAATACATTTTGTTTTCTACTAATCATTAAGACAATATTATTTCGCATAATTATTAAAACTGAACTTCTTATATAATTTAATTTACATATACATTACATACAACATCACATGTTAATTTTTCAAAGAAAAAAAAAATAAACTCTAAAATGAGTAAATGTCACTCACCACCAACATCATCAACAGTATTATGATCGCATTTTTATAAATCCATCTACTCCAGCAGTGAACATGTATCGATGATGTAGATGTATGCATAAGGATTTACTTAAACACATACGTACACACAGTAGATACTCAGATATTCATACATTTGTATGAAGGTAAAAACATTCAGATGCCAAAACAAAACGATAGATAGATAGACCCCCCCAAATAAGACTAAAACAAATACATACAAACGTATGAATACATGAATGCAAAATATACAAATCCATAAACACACATGTAAATAACCAATACTTCAAGCATCCATGCATTAGGGAGGTATTCATTAAAAAAAATTAAATTTTTGGTAATGGCTATTAGTTATTTCATATATATCATGGTAATGAGTGTTTTATTTAGTTGTTTAAAATTTTCTATATTGCGTTTCAAAAATCGAAGTATCATAACTTGGGGAATGCATGTTTCTGGTATAGACTTTCTTGTATAGACCGAAGTTATTTCAAATTGTCTATATTGCGTTTCAAAAATCAATGTTGCATTACTTGGGCCTGTAAGTTTTCTTTTATTATATTGATTTGCAGAGAATATCAGTTTGCTTATAACTATAAGGATTTGACCTATTGCTCCTCAAAATTGTATGAAATGATAACCCTCTGGAAGATAAACAATTTCTTCTTTTATCTATGAGAATATCAGGTTAAAGCTTGGAGAGTTTTGAACCTCGAATTTTAAAATCACAGTAAGCTTTTGGACAACTTAGGAAGTCGAAAATCTTTTTTAATAACATATCGAACGATATTAAATATATTTAATTCAAACATCACTTCAGAACTTCTATATGGCATAAGCAGGATGAATATCGGGTGCTAGTTGTTTGGGTTCTTCTTCAATCAACTCTTTCGCTATCCAGAGAATAGGAAGAAAAGGAATTCCATAATTTATGCTGCTTCAAGAAACCGATTTCTTGGCAATTACTTCATATTCATTATTGGTGAGATATCTGGCAATAGGTTGGCAATAGGTTGTATCTAGTACTATACAACAGTACTTCCGATTTTCCAAAATGGTCAAAATTGTGCCGCTTTGAGTCTACTTAACCTTAACCTACTACTATAACCAATCACTCAATTTTTATGTGGATTTGAAATATAAAACTACTATTCTGAGAATCTACCTAATTATACGGGCTCATTAAACTACTACTATAATCAATCAATCAAACTTCTATATAGGTGTGCAACATGAAACGTGGTCCCACGTTAGCTTGAAGACTTTTACTGAGATTTATCATGGCAATAGGCTAAATCTAAAAATACACAATAGTATATCTGACGATTGAAATGGTCGTATCAAAATTGAGTCCCTTAGAATCTACCTAACGCGCACATTGAACTACTACTATAACCAATCAATTTCTATATGGGTTTGAAATATGGAACGCGGTTCCACGTTAGTTTGAAGAATTTTATTGAGACTTATTATGGCAATCTGAATCTAAATATATTTAATAGTACATCTGACAATTGAAATGGTCCTGCCAAAATGGAGTCCCTTTGAATCTACCTAACATTACGCGAGCTGATGCTGAAACCAATCATCCAACTTCTATATGCCTTCGAAACATGAAACGCGGTTACACTTGATGACTTTTTCTTACTATTGTCTTAGAACTTTTTCGAAAATTAACTGACAAAATGCAATATTTACAACTACACCGCGTGCTGAGGGACCAAATTAATTTGATTATTATGAATCAGATAAAGGATTGCAGAGTTCAAATTCTAAGAAAGTTGTCGTAAGATATCTAAAGGCAAGCCATTGACATTGACAACTATTAGAAGCAAGATAATTTGATCCAAAATTTAATTTAAGATTTCTGTTATACATTCAGTTTTTTTTGAGAAATACTTTAGAAAATTACTCTCTTACTCATAAATAATTTTTTAAAACCGATTTAGTAAACAAGTGGAATGGGTCGTAGTGTAATGATCGATTTGGGCAATAATGATACATTTACTGTTTTTGTATCATAATACAGAAGCCAGTCTAATATTGGCTAGTCCCCAGTTTATATATGTACGTACATATTTTTTTTTAATATTTATCATAATGATGTACATTGTTGTCTGATTATAATGCAGTTCATATATAAAATGAATGTGATATTGAAGGGAACAACAACAATAAAATCGCACATATTATTGTTGTATATTTTATAAAAGCACGCATATTATTAGACCAGTATTGAAAAAATAAATGCAAGAGAAATAAAATTTAAGTCTAATGGTTTAAGTCCTGGGTGTATTAGATAAATAGTTTTACTGAGAACTATACAAAAAATAACTTCCAAAGAAGCGAAAAAGAAGTAGAATTTACTCCATAGAAGTACTGAAAATAAGCTGAAGAAGTAATGATTTTAATACAGGCTTATCATAGGAGGAATGTTCCTTTAATTTGATTCCAAATTCACTACATTTGAAGTCATTTTCAGGACGTAATTTTAATGTTATTTTTATGGAGGTAATTATTGGATTCGCTTTTTTTTGAAGTCAATAAACATCACTTTCACAGAAGGTAAGCAAATTCACTTAGAGCTACTTTTAAAGTAGTGATAAATGTTATTCTTTTGGAAGTACTTCATTTTATTTTTGCTGGGCCACTACGAGATTTTCCATTTCAGACTAGTCTAATTTCTTTCTCTTCATATTATTGTGCTAGTCTATTATTTGAATGCATTTTTGCGTATATATTTTAAATCATTTTTCATAAGTCCATATGTATTTGCTTCAATGTGTATTGCACTATTTGCTTATCATATTTTTTCTGAAAAAAAAAATCTGTGAGTCGTGTTATATGTGAATTTTGAAAGCCTATAAAGTTTATTCAAATGGTTTGATGTCTACAAAATATTAAGCTTAAGTTAAATCCTATTGTTTTTAAACAAGCCCTACATGAGGTTATATTGAGTTTATTACTGTATTGTGATATCAGATGAGACGTGTGAGTGACAACAATCTCCATTTTTGGTTTTTTCGAATTGTAAAAGAATTTAGAAATAATATTCGAATATTTAATGGAATTCGTAGAAGATATAGAGCGAGTCTAAAAAAAGTTTTTAAAAATTTGCTGACAAATTTGAATCAAAGACTTTTGTCGAGTCCTTGATTAAAATGGAGTTTGAAGTTCTTATTACATGAATGGATCTAAAGGTAGACAAAAAACTAGTCTAGTCAAAACTAGATATACAAATTTTTATATTTAATTCTTGTTGGGGCTTCAAGCTACCCCGATGGATGTCCGAAATTTTGCCCTCTTTTGTCCTCTTAATTTCCTAAATAAAAGAAAAGTCCGTCCATTATACTCTAAATGTTCAGATGAATGTGAAAGTTTTTCAAGTAAAATTTTAAAATTTCTTTTTAATTCATATGGGGGCTTCAAGTCCCCCTTAGATGAAAGTCAGCTGCTTTTCCTTAAAAATGTTCAGATGAATATTTAGTTATTCGTGAAAAGGGATAGGGTTTCTAACTGTAACAGTTACCAAGATAAACGAATTATTGTATTTAATTTATATGGGAGGTGCCACGCCCCCTACTTTTTGTTCTAAATAATCATATTGACGCTAAAGTGACTCCGACAAAATTTGAGGACTCTAAAAGTTATATTATCTCAAATATACGGATTTTATATTTTCTTAATATGGGCGTGGCTTCTCGCCCACTTGAAATTTTGAAAACAAAAAGAAGCCTATTGTTTCGTCCAAATGTAGAGGAACACACAGTGAACGTTTCAAGGAGATCGGTTCAGTAGTTTAGCCTTCTATAATGTTCAAACAAACATTCCTAGATTTTTATATATATAGATAGAAGAAGATATATCGACGAAGGTATATCGTTATTAATGAATCGATTTTGTTGATTTTAAAAACAAACCTTGGCTGATAGCGTTGAATCAATATCTTTATCACAGAGATACATACATATCTAGGGTCTTCAGAATATTGATTTTAACAGAGAGATGGATAACAGGAAATCGATTCCGTTATAGGATCGCAAATTATATATGAAGGATATAAAAACCCCAAAAGAGTCTTACAATAACTGAATAAGATTCAACAAACGAAACGAACAAGATCATTTCTAAGATCTTAATGGGGGAAAATTCATTTTGTTTTGGAAGACTGCTTATTGTGTGTGCTACTGTTTTATTTAAAGAACTTTAATTTTGTAATTTCTTTTAAATTTAACCATTTGAAAAACAACTAATATTAAATATCACTAACATTTTACTTAAGCAGAATTTAAAAGAACAATACAACTGCTTTAAAAGACAAAAGTTCAATAAACTTTTGAAAAGAAGTAGGAAAGACACATACAAAATTAAAACCCATCTATTCAAGTTACTTTCTTACTTACTTACCTACCATAACTGTAAAACGTACAACCTACTACTACTACTACTACTTACGACTTGTGCCATTGAGCTTATCCTGGCGCAAGAAAAACAAAAAAACTGTCATACCTACATACACACAGAGATAAACCATACAAAATTTCAAAGACACTCACACACACACACTCTTTTAGCTAAAATATATCCTGGCAAAGATAAACTACCAAAAAAAAAAAAATACTGCATGAATTTTCACAAAATAAAATCGAAATAAAATCCCTCTACATAGCTTATGTCGGCGACGGATTTGTAATGCTGCTAACCTCAGCAGAGCTTTTATCCTTGTGAATGCTGTTTTTCTATTATTGTTGCTTTGGTGGGGAGTTGGGAGGCATGGTAACCAAGTTTTGCGCCACATCGCTTAATCCCTTGGCTTTAGTGTATAAACAAACATATATTCATACATCTAGCTACACATATTTACGACATACATACATATATTTATACAAATACTACAAATATCTGTCTATGTTTTACTCTGATAGTATGCTCTTTGTATGGTTGGTATTCTCTTTTTCGTTTGTTACTCTCTTTATTTGTATAAATGTTAAAGCTATATCCTTGATAAACTGAAAACATTAGTTGCATACTTCCTGGCTACAAACAATGTGTTAAAAACATTTGTGGGTGGCGAGTTTTTAAAACCCATTTAAACGCAAAAAACACAAACACAAACTTACATACATACATGTAAACAAAAACACATACATCTTTTCAAATGTATAAGGCTAAAGCTTTACAGTTTAACCGGCAACGTTAACGCTGGCAGTGAGATTTATTATAGCTTAAGCCATTTGCGAATATAGAGTTAGTTTATTCTTTGTTTTGCCACAGTAGCTGTGAGGCATGGTGGGGTTTTGTGTGTATATGTGTATGTTTATCTGTCTAGATTTTTGTATATGTGTGTGTGTATTAGAGTAAGTATATGTGTGTATTAAACTTTTCGTAAATATATCCTTGATGGTTTTGATACAAATTTAATGGCAACAAAAACAACAACTGACAGCTCATAATGAATTGTATTTTATTATAGAGCCTTAATCCATGGCACAAGCAACATTGTATACAAATACATACACACACACACACAAATATATACATTCTTACTCACTAATAACAATTGTAACAGCCAAACAAACATTTTATTTATACTTTAGCATGATTTTCATGGTTAAACTTGAGTTATAAGAATGTTTACCATTATAGCTTTTGCTTATCCTTTTATACATATTTTCATCCCATACTATCTTGCTCTTTCACTTACTTATTCTGTGTTATTATTTTTTTTGTCTGTGTTGAAGATATTGATGCTGTTTTGTTGCTGTTGTTTACGTTATTGTGATTGTTGTTTTTCTCGTAGTATTTATCCTTTTTGTGTGCTAAATGCTGTTATTGTTGTCTTTATTAAGTGTTATATGCGTAAAATAAAGGGAAATATTGCATACTTAAAGGAGACTTGATTTTTTGATAGGATTTTAAGGAAAAAATTTTATATTGTTATTGCCTTTATAGTTCTTAGGCTAGTGTATTAAATAGTTTAAGGAGTACTTTATTGACTAGAATGTAATGTTGTCTGTTGACTAATTAGAATAATGATTAGTCCCTTGAATAGTCTGTGAACTGCTTTATTGAATAACTATTGGTTAGTCAATTGTCTATTCAATAGTTTAGACTATTAATTGGATAGCCTACTGATCTAGTCTATTGACTGGCCTACCAATTAATCTATTGACTAGTTTATAAATTAGTCTATTGACTGAGTAATTGACTAATCTATAGACTAGCCTATGGACAATTCTATTGACTAGCCTATGGTCTAGCCTTTTGACTATCCTATGGACTAGTCTTTTGACTATAATACATACTAGTCCATTGACTTGCTTATAGAGTAGTCTATTGCCTAGCTTATTGAATAATCTAATTACTTTTCCATTGACTTGCCTATAGACTAGTATGTTGACTAGCTTTTCGGCTAGCATATTAACTATCCTATAGATAGTATGGATAGTCCTATCATATATAGTCTAGCCTATTAACTATTCTAGTGACTAGTCCATTGTCTAGATTATGGATTAGTGCATTAACTAGCTTATAGGTTAGTCCATTAGTTAGCTTATATATAGCATCGTATGGACTATTCCATTGACTAGCATATAGACTAGTCTTTGGACTAGTCCATTGACTAGCCTTTGGACTAGTCTATTGACTAGCCTTTGGACTAGTCTATGGTCAAGCCTTTGGACAAGTCTATTGATTAGCCTTTGGACTAGTCTATGGTCTAGCCTTTGGAAAAGTCTATTGATTTGCTTTAAGACTAATCTATTGACTAGCATTTAGACTAGTTTATTTACTAGCCTTTGGACTAGCCCATTGACTATCCTTTGGACTAGTCTATTGACTAGACTTTGGACTAGTCTATGGTCTAGCCTTTGGACAAGTCTATTGATTAGCCTTAGGACTATTCTATTGACTAGCATTTAGATTAGTTTATTGGACTTGTCTATTGACTAGCCCTTGGACTCGTCTACTGACTATCTTTTTTATGTAGTTGTAGCCTATGAACTGGTCTATTGACCAGCATATGAAGTAGTCTATTGACTAGCTCATAGGCTAGTCCATTGACTATCTTTTGGACTAGTCTATAGACTAGCATATGTACTAGTCTATTGATCAGCATATGGACTAGTCTATGGAGTGGCTTATAGATTAACATATAGACTAGTCCACTGACTAGCCTATGGACTAGTCTATTGAACAGCATTGACTAGCTTATAGGCTAGTCCTTTGACAACTACAAAGGGACAATGGTCAGAACAATTGACTTATCTAAAGACTGTTGTATCGACTGTTGTAGGACTGGTGGATCGACTAGCTTTTGTACATGTATATATACTAGTCTATGGAGAAACCGATCAGACTACTAGTCTATTGATCAGGTTGTTATAACATTTGCCCTATCTTTTTATAAGTCTAATCCATTGATTAGGCAAATCTATTTTTTGTTTAAGGACCACTTCATAAACATGACTCTGGTCTGGCGGTATTACATATAAATGACATCAAGTCTCCTCCATTTTCCCCTGTTTACTTTATTCGTATTGCAAAATGAGTTTAAGTAAATCTCTGCTTGAACTTCTTCGTTATTGATTTTTGGATTAAGATTTAAACTTTTATAAAAGGCGCCACATGAAAAGTAAAACGAGGAAAAACTTTTCTTAAATTAACAAACTTTAAGATTTATATTATGAATTAAGCAAACTTAAGTAAATATAAATTTTAAACAACAACAATAATAATAATAAAATATTATCTAAGTGAAAAACTCAGATTTAAAAGAAAAATAGTAAATAAAACGCATAAAAGAAAATCTATAAAACATATTTTTGCATAGTTTTTGTCGTTTTGTTTGAAGTGTGTGTGTCTATAATCATTTTATAAAGCTTTACTAATGACACATATGAATTGTAAAGAGTAAAATCATAGAAACATATTTAAGTTACATTTTACTCTATGCATGCAGGGAAAAGATTTTCATACAACATTTCCAATGATATATAAAACTTTTCTATTTTTATATTGTTTAAATTTTTGATTATATTTATGAAATGGAAATGGTGTTTTGTAAATGTATGTGAAAAAAATTTTCTAACAAATACTATGGTAAATATTGTTCTAAAATACCAAATGTAAATGTAGTATTTTTTATGGTGGAGCTGGGGAGGGGGTTGCATTGAAAGTAGTTATATTCTAATAGGGGTTTCTACTGAATGTCATATACAAATCCATTGAAAATATTTTCAAAAATATCAACAAAAACGTATAAAATACTTAAAGTGATGTGACACATTGGTTGATACAGCAGATATCCTTACACACTTTCACATGAATATACAAATACAAATAGATGAGTAAAATGCATACGATTGTAGTACCTAGCAGGTTTATATAGAATTTAAATATTCCTAGTAAACTATAACAAACTTCACGATTGACTCAATTTGAGTATTTCTTAGTAATCTAGAAGAAAGTTAGAATAGTTACATTAATGTCCCTAAGTAATCTATAAAGAAGTCAGTTTAGGATTTTGTTTGCATCAATAAAAGTGAATGATTGTAGCCAGTAAAGAATCAATTGACTTTTATACTGAATGTTAATGTTAAACGTTTTATAAAATCGGTTCAGTTATTCAAGAACTGCAGGTATGCGTACGTTTGTAGTAAATACTTGCATACACCAATACCAATACGGGAAGCTTGTTTAGAGATTTTGTTACTGTTGTTTTAATAAAATCCTCAACTTATGTTTTAGAGCATGTAGCCTGGTCAAGTTTTAAAGCCCAGTAGTTACCAATACAACAACAACAATAACAACACCAACAATATAACATTGCTAGTGTTAGCAACAAGATTTTATTTGTTTTATATATATGTATGTGTGTAGATTTGGGTGTAGATGTATTTGCATTTAGATGCATTTGTTATTTTGTGTGTTGTTGTTGTCACTCTCTGTTGCTGCTTGTATTGCTATAGCAGATGATGCTGTTACCATTGCTTGAGATTTTGATTGTGTTAATTTTTAGTGTAAATCCTATACAGTATTTGATCAACAACATCATCAACAGTAACAATATAATCATCATCATCAATACAATATCTCTTCAATATTTTCAGTTTGAAATTATAGAATTAGTTCCCCGAAAAGGTGATATATGTTACATCAAATCCGAAGAAGTATGCCTTGGCCATCTTAAAGCCTGTTGTTAGCTTCTTCATCAAAACCTCAGGTAGGAATTGAACCCATGTTTAGCACACTAAAAGCTAACCTTTCAAAGACCATACCCAATTTTCTTTCAAACGTTTAGTATAAAACAAGAGTTAGTTTTTGATTTCAAAATTTAAATTCCTAAAAACTTTTAGAAAATCCCCTCGAAATGAAAAATTTTCACACAAAATTGAAGGAAAAATCCATTTTTTAATAATATTAAATAAAAATTAATAAAAATTAACGTAGACTCCCACTAAAATAACAAAAAATCCCTCAAGGGGAAATTGTTTTTCTAAAAGAAAATATAGTTTTCAGTAGTTTAAAACTTTATTAAGGAACAAGAAAAAGTTTAAATAAAAATTCCAAAAAGTTAGTAATCTTTACAAGTTTGATATATGAATTCCCAAAAACTTTTTAAAAATTTTCCCCAAATTTAATGAAAAATTTCAAAAAATTTAAAAACAACTTATACAAACAGTATTTTTCTATAAAGCAAAAGTTCATTATGTACTCAACAAATTTAAAATTTAAATTCCCAAAAACTTTTAAAAAATCTCCACAAAAATGTTTGTCGAAAAATTAGGAATTTAGCTTTCTAAAAGAAATATTAACTTATATTAACAATATAATGTTAAAACAAAGAAAAAAATCCGTATAAAATGAACACTAAAGTGAATTCCTAGTAAAATAACAAAAAATCCCTTGAGGGGAAATATAGATTTTAAGAAAAAATCTAAAAAAACATTTCTCCACAAGGCAAGTTTTCTTCTAAACAAGTTTTCTAAATTCCCAAACAGATTTTTAAAAAACTCCTTTAAAAGAAAGAAGGAATTCCTAGTAAAATAACAAAAAATTCCACAGGGGAAATAGCATTCCAAAATAAAAACACTTTTTAAAAGCGTTTTTCTATAAAGCAAGTGTTAACTCTCTACTAAACAAGCTTAAATCTGAATTCCCAAAAAGATTTTAAAAATCTCCTCTAAAAGAAAACTTTGGATAGAAACAGGAAATTTAGTAATAAAAACATTTTAAACAATGTAATGTTAAAATAAAGAAAAATCTTAAAACATTTATCACACTAAAAGGAATTCCTAGTAAAATAACAAAGAATCCCCACAAGGGAAATTTTTAAGAAAAAAATTCGGGGAAATTGTATTTTTAAGAAAAAAAAAAAATAATTTTTCCTGAAACCCGTATAAATTCCATACTTAACATGTTTTGAAACGTATTTGACAAAGAGTTTTTAAAAATCTCATTAAAAAACAAAAATCCTCTAAAAGAGATTTTAAGTTTGTTTTTGGGAATGAACACAGTTATCTGAAGGATAACAAGAACTCGTTTTGCAATAAAAGGAGACAAAAATTTTAAAATATTTCAAAAATTTTATGCAATAAAAACCACTGTAAAAGGTCTCTAAACACATATACTCCTCTCACACAACAAGTTCCAATCCACATGAAAATTTGTTGAATGCTTTAGTATTGGAATTAAGGTTTATATGTCATACAATATACTTGTTTTTGTAGTTACTATTGTGATTATTGTATATTTGTGTTCTATCGGTATATTTGTAATATTTCTGTTTCCGTGTTTTTTTTTTTTTGTATCTCTCTCGCCCCTTTTCCACTATACAAACAGTAACAAACATTTACTGATGTATTTGTATAACTAGTGTATTTTATATCTAAATATTCATATGAAAATATACTCAGTTTACAACATACTTGTATAGTATATATACTATATTGTATTTGAAATACATCTGCATCTCTTGCAGTCCTTCTCTATCAATCTAGTATTTGTGTACATTAGATGTATTTTAAAGAAGATTCTAGCAGTAGGATTAAGGATTTATACAAAAAGCTCTTTTGCATTCATAACATTTAATAAATAACAATTGTATAAAGTTTATTCTATATAAACATCCCAACAGTTTTTTTATTGCAACAATGTATCCTTTTTGAAGAGTATTATTCTAAAATATTTAAGTACTTGGTTTAATCATTACATTTTTAAGGATTATTTGCTCTAAGAGAAAGTAATTGTTACTTTATAGTGTTTGCCACGACAATCGAAAGCCACTTTAGTGTACCTAAGTAATCTAAAGAATAGACACATTACGCATTTTGTATTGTTTTTAACATACCAAAAGTATTCCATTGCAGCAACTGTCTTCCAGTTGTAATTGAAATTTATTGTAGTTGTGATCTACAAAAGGTCTCTGAACGTAACACTAAGACATGTATTAAACCATGACGATAAGCAAAATTACCATTTAAGGACACGCACCCCGAACTATATGGCATCTATACATGATTGTGAGTGTATGTTTAAATCATACATAAACATTATGTTAAGCTTTAGTAACACAAGATACTATTTTTCTCTCTCTCTCTCTTCCAATAAACATGTGACAGATCAATAGGTTGTTTTTAAGGTTTAATAACTAAACAATTTTCAGTATGTAGTGTTTCAATGTATAGTGTAGAGGAATTCATATAGATTTTGTAATACTTATACAAACTATTCGTTCATGAGGCTAGTGGTATTGGTGAATATAACTTTGATAAGAAAATCCTTACGATTTTATAATCAAAATTAAAACAAGCTTTGTTAGAAAAATTTTTGTAGTTTTGTTTTTTTATTGTTTGCTAATAACTAGGCTGGAAGAGTATTGCAATTTATATTGACAGCTTGAAAGGGATTTTATTATAATTTTAGTCATTTAGTTGGAAGCAATGTAAGGTTAAGTAAAGCAGTATATTTATGTACCGTTTTAAATTACTAGAATCGGGTTTCAACTTCTGTACTCTGGTACAGGGTCTTACCTAAAAACACCACATCATATGTTTTCTTCCTTCATAAGTTCTGTGATCGTCGTAGTTTTCCTGCTCTTGTACTCACCGACATTATCACTAATGAAAGACTAAATGAAGCTATGTGAAAAGGCCCAGACAACTTTCATCATATAGCTTAAGATAGCATAAACAATAATCTCAGGAAAGCATCGGTAGACTACTACTTTGAGGATCATCAGTATATAAGATTTAAAATACCTCGACCTAAACTAATGTTGACCAAATTTAGGAATAAATCTAAGACTGGACTACTTATAGCAATTATATTGCTGATACCTTGGCAATAGCTAAAACCATACAAAGAGATCTGAACGTGGACCAATTCTGTGGTTCCACTGTCATAAAAATGCATATTATTAAATATTGTCAAGTAAATGCACAATTAAATACTAGGCGGGAGCATAGTTGGTCGATCTATAAATCGTCATGGCTCCACATGGATCCACACAGTTGTCAAAATGAGAAAAAAGAAGAGACAGTAGTCCATCTTCTCTGACACTATCCAGCATTGGAAAGGACCCTTTTTCGAACTTTTGGGTCAACTTATTTTGGTGATCTTTAGATTTCTTAAATGCTCAGGGTGTTTAAGGCATACATACATAGCTATATTTTTAAATAAACTTATAAGAGGATAGGAAGAGCACTCCTTTTCAAATCAGTTCTATATACATTTAAGAATACTAAGGCCAAACTGAAATAGCAGCGATCAAATTGGTTTTCTCAACATCACAACTTGTCCATGAATGCCAGACGTCTCTAAATAAGATGGCAAAACATTCACACATTACCTTTATATGGGTGAAAGAACTAGGAACTATTTGTGGCACCACTAAAGTGGTGTAGGGTATAAAATTATCGTTATGAAACGATGAATAACCAAACGCAAAGGATATGCTCTGCATTCTGTACGACCGATTTTTTATTCATAATGATTTACTGAAATCAAGAAGAACAATCAAAGAGTATTCGTATGAAGAGAAGAAGATCTATTATAGAAATGTTTTGCTTCATCCACACTTTAGTCCATCTATATAAATTTTTGATTTGATCGACGCTACATACATATAAATATTTAATAGGGGGTATCTGCTATGGGTTTCATTTTACAAATGCAATATTTTAAAGGAAATATTTTTAAATTTTTTAGAAAGAATACATTTTTTAGGAAATTGCCTAACATATATAACATAATTACTCTATTACAGAAAACATCAGCACAAATGCAAGGATACGTCATTATAGAAAATATTTAAGCAGAGCTTTATATATAAATTTTTTGAATAAAAACATTTTCTATAGAAAACATTTGAACAAAGACACTCTTCTAGAGAAAATTATTAAACAAATAGATTTTACTAGCGACACTTTTCCAAAGAAAACTTTCTAAAAAAGACACTTTTCCAGAGAAACAAAAACATTTATATAGAAAAACTTTTTACAGACAGAAAGACACTTTTTAAAGCAACACATTTATTAGACATTTTTATGTAACTAAAATTGATATTTTAAAGTATTAAATGAAGTAGTGTATCAAGTAGTCGATTAAGCTCTTAAAATCAACATAAAATTCCAAGTTCAATAAATGAGATTAGGTTTAAAATGAAACAATACTAAAATCCTTATTCACCTATAAAGATATAGACATGGTGGAAAACTGTATAAAAGAAATATAAAATATGTTTGTAAGTTTAACAATTATCTGCTATAAACAAAGTAATAGATTCTATTTAAACAAGTACGACCATATAATATGCTGTAGGGTATTGTATTTTTGGAGGTTCTACAGTAGACCCATATTCATAAAATCAATTAGATAAATAAAAAGAAAACTACTCTTTCATAACAAATATCGACTGAAGTTTATCAAGTTTGTCAAAACTTATCATCATATTAATAAGCCAATTATGAAATAATATTTTGAAATGAGACCTCTTTTAAATCCTGGATACTTAAAACTACATATTGAATTGCATAATCAATATATTTTTGAAATGTTTTCTTTCTAATCTTAATTGTTCTCTTAAAGCGTATACCGCATTAAACCTATTTTTCCAAATAAATATCTAGATTTCTGGAAAACCTTAAAAATTTTCTACCACACATACTTACAAACATTTTGCAATAAGATTTAACACAATTTATGTGTGTATGTATGTGTGTTTAAGGTAAAAATTAAAATGATACAAAAGCTATAAATATGAATACTACTAGTGTTAGTAGTTCCTAACTATTGGTACGTGTTGTATAAAACTAAGAGAAGTACTTGTTAGTAAGGTTTTAGAAAATATCAGTAAGTTTTGATACAAATAACTTCAAATAGTATTAGAAATTTTAATCCGTTTATAATACGCACTAAACAAGTATATGTGCATACATATGTATATGTAGGATGTATGAATTTATATTTGTATTATTGTTAAGGTATGCATTCTAAAATGCATACAAAATCTCAGAACCCTGTAGTGTGTAATGAAATTCCAGATGTTACTTTTCAACACAATACTGATTGGAAAAATTCGAATCAACACTGTCCAGGAAATTGAGTTTCTGAAGACTACAAAAAAAAATATCTAGTATTCAATTGTAAAATTTCCTGTTTTTCTAAACTTACAATCTGCCTGATGGATAAACAAGTTTCTAGCACTGCAGGATATGCAACAGTCTATGAATGTACTATTCGTAGGCATGGGTATTTGTATGTATGACTCTCGGTTCGAGTATGCTTATCCATTTAGATGGTAAGACAAATTTTGTTAAATTATAACCAAGTTTACCTACATTGTATTCCAAATTCTAAAGTATGACATGAATATATGAATCGTTAAAGTACTTTTCAGCAGGGTAAGAAGTACAACCTTAAGGCATTGTTAAGACTTTTTAAGTATTCAATATACAAGTGTAGTCTATTCTATAGTCTAATCAGAAATCAAGTTGGACTACTGACTAGTCTATTCTATAGTCCAGGTCTATAGTCTAGTATACAAGTTTAATTAGTACATAGTCTAGTCTATAGTCTAGTCTATAGTCTAGTCTTTAGTCTAGTCTATAGTCTAGTCTTTAGTCTAGTCTATAGTATAGTCTATAGTCTAGTCTATAGTCTAGTCTATAGTCTAGTCTATAGTCTAGTCTATAGTCTAGTCTATAGTCTAGTCTATAGTCTAGTCTATAGTCTAGTCTATAGTCTAGTCTATAGTTTAGTCTAGTCTATAGTATAATTTATAATCTAGTCTATACTCTAGACTAAAGTATAGTCTTTGCAAAATTTACCAACCCTGGTTATGCCTCAATATATTTTGAAGTCTAAATTTGTATAGAAATTGGTAAACTCAAGTTTAAGCTTTTTGTCAGGCAAATAAGAAGACAAAAAACTACTACTAACACAAAAACTAAACCTGTTTGTCTACCATAGCTAGTGATATCACTAGTTCATCTAGTTGTTTGTGTCTTTACAGTTCTATTGCAGGCAGGTTTGCTAAATATTAATGTTAAAAGTTTGTAGCATAAGTATGTATGTATGTATGTATGTATGTATGTATGTATGTATGTATGTATGTATGTATGTATGTATGTATGTATGTATGTATGTATGTTTGTATAATATGTAAATGTTTTATGTTGTTAAGTTTAGGTAACAGATCTTTTGGTTTGAGTATGGATTAAGGATTTTCACAAAATATGTATGTGTGAGTGTGTGAGAACTTATTTAAGAATGTTAGAAACATATTTTCAATACTTTACTTTTACTTGTAGCAACAACTAACATTTGACAAAAATATGTTTATAACAGGTGAAATCCTTTTAGTATTTTCGTACCAATTTATAGATAAGTTTTGCTCAAAAATTGTATCAGCACACACACGCACATACATTCATATACAAGTACTTATACAATAACGTTCAACTATTTTAAATACAAATCCATGCATTTGAATCTATTTACAAATATTCAAACAAATTTTTAGTGTTTGTTTATTTTCCTTTTATTTTCTAAAGAGTGAGCAATATGGAGTGTAAAGTGTTATTGTGTTGTACAGTGGAAATGTTTTAGATATATAGCGATAGAAACTGTATAAATCATGATTTCATTCCTCTACATTACGGTGCATTGTGTATATGAGTAATTTTATTTTGTCGTGTAAATCCTTTTTCTATTTTTTTTTTTGTTTTTACTTTTCTATACTTATAATTTAAAAATATTCCTGCTCCTGTTGCTTTATTGGAAATACTGTAAACTCTTTCTATCTTGGTCGTCCCCTTCCGTAAACCCTTTCGGGTGGCAGAATGTATTTATTCTGGTAAAAATTACATTTATTTACATCTAAACGAATGTGTTAATGTGTCTCTCTAGTAGTAGTATCAAGTATAATTTTGTGTTTTTAACTCTTTTTCGCTCTTGTTGTAGGTGAGCATAGTAGTAGGTATGAGTGTGTGTAATTGTTTGTTTGTGTTGTAAATCCTTTTCGAGAGTATAAGACTTAAATAGTTTTGTGTGCAAATCTCGTTGCATATGTGTATTTTAGTTGTTGTTGTTGCTTTTTAACAATTCACAGATTTTTTGTTAGTTCACAAGGACTCCTGTTGTAGCTTGTTGAATTGTTTGTAGGGAGTGTTAGAGCAGTAGTAGTAGTTAGAAACCTATAACGCTTAAGACTTAAGCTTCTCTATATGTTTTGTAAAATACGAAACATTTGCTAAATGCTATACTTTTTGAACTTTATGTATATAACACATTTTTCATATCTACGCTCAATTTTATATTTCTGCATGTGTGTGTGTGTTTGTTTTATTCAATACCAACAGTTTTACAAGGAGTCGAGGTATCCACTTTTTGAATTGAATATTTTTTAAAAAGCCGAAATCGTAAGAAATTTTTCTTCTGTAGAAGAAGCAAAGAGGAAATTTCCGAAGTTTTTTTTTGTTGGCGAAGTGCCACGCCTACTTACTTTTAAAAGTCATATGTATATCTCGAAAACTGATACAACTAAAGTTCTCCAATCTAGCATGCACAACTTTGACATCCATAAGCAAATTTTTGGACAAAATGGGCGGAATGTCTATAGTGGGCGTGGCAGCTTCCATATTAAGAAAATATTAAATTAGTATATCTCACAAAATATTATAGTTAAAGTCCTAAAATATTGTTGAATCCACTTTAATATCAATGTGATTATTAAGGACAAAAAGTGGGAAGGCTAGCAACAGAGGGCGTGGCACCTCCCATATTAGTTAAATACAAAAAAATCGTTTATCTTGCAAACTATTAGAGTTAAAATCTTAAAATTTTGCACAAAGAACTTTAACATCCATGTAGGTATTTTAACTAATAAATCTGCGGACTACCAAAGGGGGGAGCGCCACCTCTAAAATATTCTCTAGAACGAAGAATATTTCAATAATTTTTTTAGAGGATTTTTTGAAAAATTTCTATTAAAAGAAGAAATTTTTAAAACTTTATAAATATTAGGAAACTTTCGATAAAAAGAAGAATTTTCTCTAAAGAATTTTTTTTTGATAAAATGTTGTTTCAAAAAAATAAATTTTTGAAAAAAAGACAAATTTTAAAATTTGTATTAAAATAAGAAAAATAATCCTGAGTTTCTTAAAGGAAATGAACTCTCACAAAAGGCTTTCCCACACTGCAGGGCTGTGTATTTATAGTAGTTTCATATTGACGATTCAATTCATGCTTAGTTTGTTATAGATAGTAAGATTATAAACTGATCAAAATAGTTTTATTTAAGAAATAAAACGTTAAATTAAATTTCTAAATAAAGTGTGGAAATACAAATTTTTTAATTTCAGTGAAAAAAGGTTCAAACTATTAATATAAAAGGTATTGAAACTGGTACTATTCAAGGCCAAAATTCCAAAGCTCCAACTTGACGGGGTTAAATACTGTGAAATACCTTTATTGAACAATGCGAAATATCTAGGAATTATTCTACAATCCAAATTATCAAGATGGATGTACTCAGCTATAGTACGTACTATCTCGTACGATCTCTGGTATGCTGGACTTCAACTAAGAAGAAATGTGTTGAAGATCAGCTTTACAAATTCAGAGATCAGCATTTATTGGAATAACAGATGCTCTAAAAACTAGTCCTTTAGAAGCATTGCACATCCTACCTATAGATCTATTATGGCAGTACCTGCTTGCAGCGCTGCGAGGCTTAACTCATCCGAAAGTTGGAAATCAAGAACATATAGACACGCAAAGATTTTAAGCCAATTACCTCCAATCTTTAACCAACCATACGAACTTTCAAAGTTAGAGTTCCTTTCAGGAGCAATTGGTGTAGGGTGTAACCTACCGAACGAATATACCACCAGAAGGCTCTAAAATGAACTGTGATGTTGGTTCTGGTGTTTTCTGTGAAGACGCTGGGGTAAGTGTATCTCACCGCATTCCCAACAACTGTAGTGTCTGACATTACCCTTGTTTAGATCCCTGCTCATAGAGACTATTATGGAAATGGACAGACAGATGAGCTTGTCAGAACGGGATCTGCTCTTGATATCTCCAACGCTGTTCTAGTAGCAACCCCGTTAGGTTTTATTAAGAGTAGTATTTTTCTCAAAAGCCTGAAATAGGTGGAATAACCTAGAAACATGTAAAGGAGCCAAGATGTTGTGGCCCTCTTTCAATGGGAAAACCACAATTTAGCTTATAAACCGAATTAGACGGGATATATTGAGATTAATAGCAGTAATAAGAGTCTGGGCTTCTTTTCAAGGAACACTGTCGCAGTTGCAAAGACAGGGAAAAGGAAGAAACGGTCTTCAATCTCCACTGTAAATGCCATGCTCTATCCGTGAAAAGGAAACCTTTTCTTGGCAGCTACTTAATATCAAAATTTAGTGAGATAACTGGATCTAAGCTTAATGATATCATAAGATTTCTCACAGCTACAGACTGGATCTAAAACTTTAAAATACTACATCTCTTAGTAGTGAACTACCACGTTAACCATAAGGATATTTCTTCAATATTTTAATGGAAAATTTCTATTTGATATTTTCTAAGAATTGCTACTTAATTTATTGTTTAAAAGTTTCAATCACTAATTTAGCAACGATATCCTTCATTTAAATAAACAAAAAAACTAATCTCTCAGGTATCCATAGTTATTTTAGATTTAAAATCTCGTGTATAAAATAAGTACTTTGTGTAGATAAAATCTAGATAAAATATAAAATACTTCAATTTACATTTAAATAAATTTTAAAACATTTTCATTAACAAGCACTACTACAGCATACATACATATATAACAAGGAGTCTGTGATTGAATACCAACACTAATACGCTGCTGTAAATAATCATTTGTTTTTTGTTTTTTTCTAACAACTGTAAAATAAAAATCCTAAAGGAAATCGTAGCAACTATCAAAATTGATGTTTATCTTATTTTAACAATTCAATGATTCTCTTTAAAATACATACACACATACAATACATACGCACATTTTTCTCTCTACAGCCCCTTTATGCTTACTTTTTATATCGTATTGCGTATTCATGGCAAGGATTAATCCGGTTCTTAATACTTTAAGCTTTTACTATAAAATCATGTTTTATTTCGTAAAGGAGAAAATAATTGGGCACACAAATAATTACTCTACTATAAAAATAAAGGACATAAATATGTATGTATGTATGTATATCTATTCGTATGTCTATATATTTTGTTTGAGATAAAGGATTAAACGATTTTAACCCTCATTTAGTGTAAATGAGTAGTAGTAAGAGTACTATGTATTAAAATAAATTTTATGCACATATAAATAAATTAATAGTATAACCTTTTTAATAATTTCGACGATTTGTTTTTGTGTGTGTTTTTAAGGATGGTGGTGTACAATTGTTTGGATAGTAATTGTAATAGGAAAGGTATAATAAATTAACAAATGCAACAAAATACATGTATGTACAGTAGGCCGACCAAATGATACCCTACTCCAATGATTATGTTTTGGATTATTTTTGAAAATATAAACCATTAAATTTAATTTTATCTTAATTCCGGAAGTTTTTATTATTGTTAACCAAAAAAGAAGAGATTTACTACAACAGGAAATACTGCGAAAATCAGCAGTATACAATAACAATTCGGGGGAGGGGGTACGGTTGTATTGGGGCTTGAATCTTCAAATATTACATGATGAACTTTGACATTCATATGAACATTTAGAAGAAAATTGGCACAGTTTCAATTGGGAGAAATTGGCTCCTGGCATATCATTTAAATACAATACAATTATGCATCGATTTCAACCATTTTTATTAGGTTAAGTATTCGAAGAGTATGTGCCAACTTTTATAAAAAAAATTGTGTCCTTTAAAGTGGGCTCAAGGTTAACATGGACACACAGACTGATGGACGGACGGCCATAGCTTAATCGTTACAAACATCAACACAAACGCATAATATCCTCCTAACTGTAGAGGTGTAGGATATAATTGTCCAATTCACAATCGAGTTGTACGATTGTATAGTAGTATGTCGTAAATCTTTTATAATTGATTTGTTATTTTCTATAAAAAGAATTTTCGAAGATTTTCATTTAACAGACTAAATTAGCGAAAAGAGTTACATATATGAAAAAAATTATCTGTAGAAATATTTTCTATTTTAAAAACTTTTTAAGAAATAAAAAAATGTTTGAAAAGTTTTCTACAGAAAGAGTAATAATAGGGATATCTTAGAATTTATACCGATAGTCAAGCTGCAATTAAATCCCTAATTGGTGTGTTTTCCACATCCATACTTGTCCATGAAAGTCGCACGTCTCTCTGTCTGAGATAGCGAGACATTCAAACATCACCCTAATTTGGGTAAAGGGACACGGGATTTCGTATGGAAATAGCATAGCTGACTCCTGGGTAAGAGCTGGCACCATGCTTAGCAGACTGGAAGTAGACCAGTTCTGCAGTAATCCACTACTTGCAATAAAGAAGCTGATTACTGAATACTGTCTCTGCATTGTTCGCGTAAGCACACGTGCCCAACAGCTAAAGCGCTGTGGCCAGAAAATGGATCCACTAAGGCCTAAATATTTCTCGGTCTGCAAAGACCGCATCTAAGGAGGCTGATATCGATTATCACTGGTCACTGTAAATTTGGTAACCATGCTAGACTCATTGGTCTTCCGTCCAACGATTAGTACTGTAGAAGTTGTCAAAACGAGAATGAAGAGGAAACTATTACTCATCTTCTATGTGAGTGTCCTGCTCTGGCGGATGCCAGATTTCGAACACTTGGATCGACATATTTTGGTGATCTGTCTGATTTGTCGAATATTCAATTAGTACGTCTCATGGATTTCATTAAACTGACTTAATGGGTGAGAAATTAATTCCCACGCTGTTAATCCATGGCAACTGGCCTGTTGTTTTCTCTCTTTCTTTCATTCTTAAAAATATTACTGCTATTCTCACTTTCTCTTTACCAACGTCTCCTTTTCTTACAGGTATTAATACAAAGGGATCAACATGGATCCAAGTGATAACCTAACCTATATAAAGAACAATTTTTAACAACTTTTCTATATAAAGAAAAGCAATCCTTAAATATTTTCTATATAAAAAGAAATTTATAAAAAAATTGTATGTAAAAATAAACAATTCTTAAACATTTTCTATAAAAAGAGAATTTTTCAAAAAATGTTTTATATAAAGAATTTTTTTTTGGAAAAATGTTCTATATATAGAAAAATTTACAAATAAAAATTCTATATAAAGAGAAAATATATTTTATATAGGGAGACATTTTTGCATGTTGCATCTTGGATTGCTTAAAAAAAGTGAGTTCTATACTCCTTAGTACTTTCAGATTAAAGAATTATTTGATATCGGAAATCGGACATAAGCTATTTATAATCTATGGACTTAACGCCACTATGCTATTGGACACTGTGAAATAGCATTCATAGGCGTTACATATTTTCAATTAAAATGCAACTACCCTGCTGAAACTAGGTAATGACTTGTAATTGTTTACACAGAAGTAGTCTAGTAACGTCTTATAATTAATGTGTTATTTAAATACTTTCTAATTCATTTATCTACTTCACCGTAAAGATACAGAAGCAGTATGAATTTTTTTAACAAAAAATGCCATCAAAACCCTTGAATTTCCTAATGGGTTTTCATATGATATGAAAAACGAAAAATAAATATCAATTTGTACTTACAATTAACTTTTGTAACATCAAAATCTTTACGTTGCTCCATTGCCGAGGAAGCTGGTGAGGCAAGTAATTTATCTGTGGACTGAAGTTGTTGTTGCTGCTGTTGTTGCTGTTGAGCTGCAGCAGCTGCTGCTACAGCATTTAAAGCCGATGGAGGTAAACAAGTTATACTACCCATTACTCGTGGTGTATGAGTTTCGGTAGACCTTTGCTGGTGCTGCTGCTGCTGCTGATGTTGTTGTTGTTGTTGCAACTGATGAGGAAGTGTATGATGGTGGTCATCTCTATCAGTTGTTAACTTTGGTGTTGAGCTATTCTGACTAGACGTTGTTGGATTGGCATTGGCTGTTAAATTGTGGTTGGGCGTATGTACCAAATCATGCCGGGGCGATGGTGTGGTATTCAGATTTGCTGATAAATTACTTGATGAAAATCTTGGGCTACGTTGTAGTTGTTCATCATTTGTTTGCTGATGCTGTTGCTGTTGATGATGATGTTGTTGATGCTGTTGCTGTAATTGTTGCAATTGTGCCAATTTATCTTGTACACCCTGTAATGAGGGTCTACGACTGTGCTGCAATGACGTATTATTTTGGTGGCTATCATCCATTGTATTTGTATTGGTATTTGTTGAATTTTGTGCATTTGTATTGCTACTAGTGGGTGAATGGCGTAAGGAGGATGAGGTGGCATTATTGCTAGGCGTAGAAGGCGGTGGTAGTGGGGGTAATGCTGATGGCGGTGGTGGTGTTAGAGAATGTTCTCTTTTAACCACCACTTCTTGGTGCATATTATTATCGGCTGTTGGTGATTTAGCATTTGCTGCGGCAGCCGCTGCTGCTGCATTGGCTACACGTGTTAAAGCTAAAGCTTGACTCTGTAAAGAAATTTAAAAAAAAATATAAAATAAATCAAAATATTAACTAAACGAATTAAATTTTTCTTTAAATAATATCTAAACAGATTGGTTATTTATTTTTAACTTAATATTTATGAATGTATTTCGTTTTTAAGCATTTCTATGTATTTCGATTCATTTTTTATTAAATACAATTTCTCTCGGTATCTAAATCTTTTATTTTTATTCACTCAAACAATTGGTTTATTTGTTCATCAATCAGTAAAGAAAATAACCCAAATTTTCAATTTATTTATTTATTTTATTATTCGTTTGTTGGTATTATATTGAATTTTATTTGTTTAATTCAAAGATCAGTAGTTTGTTTGCAATTGTGTGGTTGTTATTATTGTTTATGTGTGTTGTCATTTTTTTATAGTATTAGTGTTAAATTGATCAATACCAATGATAATTTTTATATGATCAATGTTTGCTTACTTATATACAAATTAATGTGACAAATCAAATTGAAAAGATTTATTTATTAAGACAAATTGACAACACGATTTGATGATTGAAGAAAAAATAAAATAAATAAGTAGAGAATTTAACGAGTTTAAATGTTGTGTTTTTAAATGCTAAATTAACTGGCAGATATTTTGTCATTGTCTTGAATTTCGAAAAATAAAAACAAAAAATGTATCTAGAATAATCATAGATTGTTTTTCGAGTGTAAATTTTTAATTTATAAATTAATTTTTAATAAGAAGGGAAACTATGCTCTTCTCCTTAAAAAGAGAAATTTTCAAAAATTCTCTACAAAAAGCACAAATATTCAAAAAGTTTTTATAAAAAGAAGAAATCTTTCAAAAATTTCTGTAAAGATAATTTTGAAAACTTTCTGTCAAAACATTTTTAAAGCTCTCTATAACAAGGAAAATTTTCGAAATTTATCTATAAAAGCAATTTTTTTTAAATTTTATACAAAAGACAAAAGAAGAACTGAACTAGAACTGAACTAGAACTGAACTAGAACTGAACTAGAACTGAACTAGAACTGAACTAGAACTGAACTAGAACTAGAACTGAACTAGAACTGAACTAGAACTGAACTAGAACTGAACTAGAACTGAACTAGAACTGAACTAGAACTGAACTAGAACTGAACTAGACTGAACTAGAACTGAACTAGAACTGAACCAGAACTGAACTAGAACTGAACCAGAACTGAACTAGATTTGATATGCCAGACATCCTTCTTTCATAAATATAATCAAATATTATTTTAATTGATTTTATTTTAAAAACACTAATCCATTTTCTCAAGTGTGAAACTCTCCACAAATTAATATTAAATACATACAACACACAAAACATACATTTTTCAAATAAAAGAAAGAAGTCCTAAAAAAAATTGAAGAAAATAACATCATGATAACAAATCAAGTTTCAATATAATAATTTATTTGAAGACTAAAGACTACCTGTTGCGATGTATTATTATGAGACAAGTAAACGTCAACGTTGGAAGGTAACAATTGATGAATTTAAACCTAATAATAACACAAACAACAACATGTTGTTGCAGAAGCAGTAACAATAAAAAACCAGCAACAACAACAACAAGGGAAACATTCCAATAAGAGAAATTACGAAAATTTCGAAGATGATGAAAAATCACCAGCAAAAAAAAAATTGCACAGCATCATCACCATTGACCACAAAAAGAACAACCTTAACAAGAACAGAAACAAATGAATATTTTTGGTGGCGCAAAACAGAAGCTAAAGTATGAAGACAATTTGGGATTTTTGCTTGTTTTTTACAATCATCAAAAGTAAAAAATATATATTTTGTATCAGACATTGTTCCTACAAGTGATACAAAATTCTTAAAGATAAACATACAATTCGTACTTTTTTTTTTTGTTTTTTTTTTTTTGTCTACCAACTTTGCTTAAACTTATACTAAAGAAGGTCTTAGTGAAGATCAAAATCTATGTAAAGAAAAGAAAAAACTAACTTTCAACATCACCAGCAGCAGCAATAACAGTTGCCCAAAATGATTGACAGCTTATATCACATGGGGGCTATATCTTAGTAACAAAAAACAAGAGTCTCTTCCATAAGTTATTTGTCAAGTTTTAGTTAAACTAAAGACGAAAACCAAACAACACACACTCAGACACACTGACTGGTGATCGAAGAGGCACAAAAAATTAACTCTGTTTTTGGCCACAAAAAAGGACGTGATTTTCAAACTAATGAGGATTATAAAAATTAAATATGTATGAGTATTTTGTACAATTTTTTTTTTGTTTAGCAAAATTTAATTTTTTTCCAAAACCAGAGAGTGTAGTAGACTTAGCTTTAAAAATTTAAATATGATAACAATCATTATATGTATCTGAAAATATTTTGGCAAAATAACACTAATATTTAGCAAGCAGTAGCATCCTAAAAAAATTGCAAATTTTTTTTGGAAGAACCGATAGTTTTTTTGTGTATTGACTGTGTTTAAATTTTTGTTGTGCTTTAAGGCATTTAAATTTCCGGTAGGTTCTTTTGTATAAGCGCCGAATTTTTCATTACAAACATTTGCTTACTTTTAGGCGTCTGGCATATGTAAGCAATTTTTGAGCATTAAACTCGACTGCTGCAAAATTGTCTGCACTTCGTAATATGTAAAGCTCAATGATGAATGTTAATCAATAGTTTAAGAAAATGAAACAGCAGCAAACTTGCTATATTAAGGATATTTCAAAATTAAAAAATCTTTTAACAGAAGTCTAACCCTGCTTAATGTAGCGGCCATTTAAACATAAAAATTATATGTATGAACATATTTACTGGTCATAATGGACATAGGATATCCTTCGAGGGTTAATTATTCAAGTAGTTAGTTAGTTAGTTAATTAGTAAGTTAGTTATTTAGTTATTTAGTTAGTTAGTTAGTTAGTTAGTTAGTTAGTTAGTTAGTTAGTTAGTTAGTTAGTTAGTTAGTTAGTTAGTTAGTTAGTTGGTTAGTTATTTAGTTATTTAGTTATTTAGTTATTTAGTTATTTAGTTATTTAGTTATTTAGTTATTTAGTTATTTAGTTATTTAGTTATTTAGTTATTTAGTTATTTAGTTATTTAGTTATTTAGTTATTTAGTTATTTAGTTATTTAGTTATTTAGTTATTTAGTTATTTAGTTATTTAGTTATTTAGTTATTTAGTTATTTAGTTATTTAGTTATTTAGTTATTTAGACATTTAGTTATTTAGTTATTTAGTCATTTAGTCATTTAGTTATTTAGTTATTTAATTAGTTAGTTAGTTAGTTAGTTAGTTAGTTAGTTAGTTAGTTAGTTAGTTAGTTAGTTAGTTAGTTAGTTAGTTAGGTAGTTAGTTAGTTAGTTAGTTAGTTAGTTAGTAAGTTAGTTAGTTAGTTAGTTAGTTAGTTAGTTAGTTCGTTAGTTCGTTAGTTATACAGCAAAGCGCTCATAATAACTCCTTAATCTGAAACCGGGGCCTCAGTTATCTTTACTCTGTCTTATACGCAACATGCAGTAGCTCATATTATCATAATCATAATCACTCAACATTCGTACAAACACCGGCTCAAAGTTCACCAATACACAACTACTTAAGGCATTACCCGGCAGATTTAAAAACCCCCAAAAAAGAGAGTTCAACTATCACCTTGACATCATATTGGGAACAAACATAACGATGTCGATTAGAAAGGATGTGTAATCATTCGATTAACTGGGCTTTTAGGTTCAATTCGTGATAGAGACAATGTTATATTGAAATAAAATGTCTAAATGGTTTCCTCTACCAAAATCCAAAGGATTTGAGACTCTGAATCCTTAAAGAAATTAAAACTGACATTTGTTATATTTCTATCTGCAGGGTTTTCATAATCAATTTATATTTAAACTTAAATAAACTCTTATGCATTCTGAAGTATATAAATATTGTATACAACAGCAAATATGCTAAAGATCAATTTCATCATAACTGCAGGGCGATCAATTAAAATTTTTGTTGATCGAATTTTCGTCAATTTTTTGACATGTGCGTATCAACAACAACAATAACAACACCAACAGCTACTATATAATAATAAATACACACGAGCAGCACGATGTATTAAGCCAGTACAGTTAAGTAAAATTCAGATTCATTCATAGATGGATGGACGTTTGAGGGAATTGCAGGGATGAATGCATGATATTTTAAAAACCCTTAAGGCTAAACTTTAAATATAATAAGTTATACAACAAGCACATCTTTAAGACAAAAACAAAAAATTGATTAAAGCGTTTGTGTCCATCAGATTTTTATTTAAAATGATTTTGCTTTTACTTGATTATAAGTTGCCTTAAGAAGAGATATCAATACATATATTGTTAAAAGTAAAACTAACTAAAAGATCGATTACTTTTGTCGTTGCAGCTCTCGCTAACTTGTTGAGGCTACTGTAGAAATTTTGTCAAATCTTTTTGTGTTTTTTTTTGCCAGACTTTATTAATTTGGGGTTTTCACTTGATATTCTTAATAACAAATTATCTTTAGGCATTTTATTTGGAATACTAAAAATGATGATTATTAGACTTAAGCCTTATGATCTGTTAGTGAAACTACTGGTGTTTCAGGGGTAAAGAGAAACGAATTTATTTGTTTTCTTTGCTTATGGCCATAGAAAGCTGTTTTAAGAAAATTAACATAAAATGAGGATTAACGGACAGGAATGAACTCCTAAGGATGTATAAAGTGGTTACGATTTTTTTAAAATGAGAAATGTAGTTCTCATAAAACACATGATCACGCAGTGACTGATTTAATAGCAGAAGACTGAGTTACGAATATTCGGGAATATATTCCAGTTTTTAATATAGACTTTAGTCTAGCCTATAGCTGAGACTATTGTTCAATCTATAATCAAGACATGTAGTCTTGATTATAGATTGAACAGTCTATAGTCGAGATTATAGTCAAGTCTATACTAATGATCAGTCTAAACATCAGTCGAGACTATAATCGGGTTCTTAATGAAGTCTACAGTTGAGACCATAGTCCTTCAATAGTCGAGACTATAGTCAAGACTACAATTCAGTCTATAATCGAGGCTTTTGTCGAGTCTATAGTCAATACTAAAGTTCAATCTATATAGTTGAGTCAGTCTATAGTCCACTCTAAAAACGAGTCCATTCTATAGTAGAGACCATTCCAAAGTCGATACTAAAGTTCTGTCTATAATCGAAACTATGATCCAGTCTATAGTCGACACTATAATGCAGTCCATTCTAATGTCTATACTAATGATCAGTTTATACATTAGTCGAGACTTTAGTCGGGTTCTTAATGAAGTCTATAGTTGAGACTATAGTCCTTTAATAGTCGAGACTATAGTACAGTCTATAGTCAAAACTACAATTCAGTCAATATAGTCAATGCTTCTGTCGAGTCTATAGTCGATAATAAGGTTCAATCTATATAATTGGGTTAGTGTATAGTCCACTCTAAAAACGAGTCTACAGTCCATTCTATAGTAGAGATTATAATCCAGTCTGTAGTTCAGTCTATAGTCGAGTCCGTAATTCAGTTTATAGTCGTGTCTGTAGTTCAGTCTATAGTCGATATTTTATTTAAATCTATAATCTAGTCTATATAGTAGAGTCTACAGTCGGGGCTATAATCCAAACTGTACTCGAGACTATAGTCCAGTTTAGAGTCAAGATATATATCTGCCAATATATAGTCGGGACAATATAATAAAGACTATATTCCAGTCTACGGTCGGATCACTTTATCTTGTTGTATTTTATAATGGATTTTATAATCTAGTTTATATTCTAGACTGTAGATCTCTGTATTATTATTTCTCCAATAATTTAATAAAACGCACGCAATAACGGAACAAAAATATTTAAAAAAATTTTTTATCAAATAATTCCTGTGAAATTCTAAATCTGATATTTTTTTAAATAATTAGAGATCTTTAAACACTCTCAACAAAAAAAAACTCACAAATAAAATGTTATTTATAATTTCATAAAATTATGTTTCAATGCTTTTTATACACGGTTTTTAAGCTTTTTTTTTGTAATATATAATTTTTATGTCTACATATTAAAGAATGAAAAAAACAGATTTTATTCAAACATACCTTAACATGATTCATTAGTTTATTATTTGGGAAAAAGACCATACATTTTATATGTTTATATTGAAAAAAGTCTTCAAACAGAGAGAAAAAAATTTAAAGTGAAACAAAAAACTATTTGATTATCCAATCACAAAAAACTAAATGAATTTTTTTTTAACATTTAAACCAGCCAATGATAAACACGAATATTTTACAGTTTTTAAATAAAACTCAGAACAACAAAAAACCCAAACCAGACATAATCTCAGACATTGAAAAATGCCAGTGATCAGAAAACTTCTCACACAATAAAAACAAAAAAAAAAACGATACAATAGCAACAACTAAAACACATTAGTACAATACGAAACGAATCGAATTGTTGAAATACGAAATTGAGAGAAGACAAAAAAAGCAAGAACTCCTACTAAAACGCCAAAGATTTCAAAACCAACTACACAAAATGTACAAATCAAGAAAAAAAGATTATTTAATAAAAGAAATACTCTTAAAGAAATCATAAGATATATTTTTATAAAACGGCCGAAACACCTACACTTATATGTCAGGTGTTTTATATATTTTGATTCGGATATCTTGTTCGGCAAGTTATTTTTTTCAAAATATATATTCACTTTTTATCGAATATGCCTACTTTACTTTAGATCCAATAATATGATCTCATTTACTGGCTCGTTACGGAATCAAACTCTTATAAGACGAGAATGTTCTAGTTTAACTAGTTTTCTTTTGATATATATTAATGAAGGTACATTTTTGACCATGGTTTACGTGGTAGTTCACTATGCGCGAACAGTCAAGTAGAGTCAAGAGACTCCATTTTGACCGGACTACTCCACTCGTCAAATGTAGTATATAACAGTATTAGATCCAGCCTGTAGCAGTGAGAAATCTATGGATATCATTAAACTTAGATCCAGATATCTCTTCAAGGTTAGATATGAAGTAGCTGTCAAGGAAACAGTTCCTTCCACAGCTAGAGCTGGGCATTATCACAAGAGATGAAAGACCGTTTCTTCCTTTTCCTATGTCTATGCAACTGCGACAGTGTTCATTGAAAGATAGCCCAAGCCTACTTGCATGTCTGCCTAGCAACCAGTGTCCTATTATTACTGCTATTAATCTCGATATATTCCGTCCACTTCGGCCACAACATCTTGTGTGCTTTACATGTGTCTAGGTTATTCCATCTATTTTGAGGCTTTTGAAGATAGAAACTGAGGATACTACTATTGATAAAGCATAACAGGGTTGCTACTGAAACGGCGTTGGAGATATCAGGAACAGTTCCCGTTCTGGCAAGCTCATCTGCCTGTTCATTTCCATAATAATCCCTATGCGCAGGGACCCAAAAAATGTTAATATCAGACAGTCGACCCAGCCTTGCATTGCATTGCTTAATTAATAGGGAAGTAGTAGTAGTATAAGTAGAAATAGTAGTAGTATAAGTAGTATAAGGCATATCGTACCCTGCAAGATGACATTATAATCTGTCCATCAGTTTATAATTGGATAAAATATATCGCTATACACATTTTATTGAAGATTGGCCGTATCCTGCCTCCAGTCAATGAAATCTATTATTTCTTTGGCTGTTTCATTATAACATCGAAAATTTATAATTCAAAGATGGCCCAACTTAACTGTGTTCGTTTAACTGTTTGAATTTGAAGGAAATAGGATCGATGTACACATTTTAATGAAGATCAGACACCGTTCGATCCAAAAAGGCAATTTCTTTCAAATATTAACTGAGTGCCTTACCACACATTTTAGTGAAGATTGGAATCCGTTCGATCAAAAAAAAAAAAAAAAAAAAAAACAAATTCAAAGACGATTTAGTTTGGCTAAGTCTGTCCATCTGTTTGAAATTGGAAGAAATATGATCGCTATAAACATTTTAATGAAGATCGGCCGTATTTCATCCTGTCGCCAGATAATGATATCTCATACTTCTTTGACTGTTTTATTATAGCAGCTTAACTTATGTTTCGAATTTGAAGGAATAGGATCTACATTTCAATGTAGATCAGACACTGTTCGATCCAAAAAAGTGATTTCTTTCCACGATCGATGTAAGCTCAAACCACTCATATGTTTGAAATTGAATGAAATAGGATCACTGAACACATTTGTATGAAAATTGGTCCATATTTGACTGTAAATCCACTATTTTACAATCAAGCTTAGTTCGTCCATCTATATAGTAGTATTGTTGTTTATATAATAATGAAAAAAGACCCGTTTACTCTAGACCTATCTCTTTAATGGTTTATTTAAGGATCGTATTAAAAATTGGGTATAAAAGTATTTACATCACTTTGTATATATAATAATGAAGATCGGTCCATATTTGACTTTAGCTCCCCCATATATTACCTTAGACTCATTAAGGGGTTTCTTTCACTAACATAGCTTAATAACAGAATACTGTCTTACGAATTCAAAGTTTTGTAGATAAATCTTTCAATCTCATTGAAATTCTGTATACATTAAATAATGAATATCGGTCCATATATGACTCCAGCTCTTACACATCATCTTAGACTCATTAAGGGTGTTTCTTTCACAGATTTATAATAGAATCGAACCCATAAAACTAAAAAATAAGTAGAAATGTCCGTCCATCTGTTGACATAGATTCCAGTGGAATAATATTGTTACGAAATATTTTCCTTTGATCAGAAATCATGATAAAGTTAAAAAAGTCCGTCATTCCGTTTTCCGCAAAAAGAGAAGAGAACTAAAATTTGTCAACAAGTTATTCTAATAATGTTTGGACTTTGTGCTCAAAAAAGGAAGTATGGAACCTGTGTGTAGTTTCGAACTGATATATAAGAAAATAAGTGCTTCGATATGACACGTGTCATATCAAAAATAAGTAGTTATACACTTTGCTCCAATATTACTTGCCTACTTACCGGGTAAGTAAAGATTTTGCTGGGACTGTATTGTTGTTATAGAAGGTCAAACAGAATGAAATTCTCCGTCATCTCAAAAAAAACAAAAGTACAATTAAATTTCCCATTTTAGTGGTGGGTATAAAAATATTCGACACAGCGGACCAAAAACAAAATCTCACTTTTTTCTCTCACATTTGAGTAAAACATGTCAATAAATACTTTGAAAACACAAAACAATTTTACGATTAAGATCAGTTTTGTCACTATAGCAAAACTCAACTCTACTCAACAAAATCCCATAACAGCCCCTCACCTCACCTCAACATGATCAACATCATCAAAATTTCAAAGATGACATTTGAACATATTAAAGTTATGTTAAGTAACAAATCTGAAAATATTTGTGTACACTTTAAATGGTAAAGAGAGAAAACTTTGTCAAAATATAAAATCTTAACGAACAACCAAGAAAATACTGTTTAGGGATGGGGGAGGGGTTGGAGTTAGTTTGCAGCAAAGACCAGGAATTTCTACAAAATTTAGTGGCAGATGATCGATGATGAGTTTGAGTTGCGTTGAAGTATGATCATTTCAATAAGATGTTTCTGTTGTGGCAAACAAAATACTATCTATAACTGACACAAGGATTGTGTGACAAAACAGTAGCTGTTGGACAACATTTCTTCCTTTTGCAAAACACACATACTGGAAAGGAACAACAGGAATGAGCAGAAAAAAAAACGGGCAAATTTTTAAATAAAAATGAACTACTATGGAACGCCTCCAGTCATGCTATTGACTAAAGAGTTTTTAAAATTCGTTATTGTGTTTTGTTGTGTTGTATGTATGTAAGTATGTTGTAGCAAGTATTTTGCTGGTGATCAATATTGAGTTTTGTAGTCTTCAATTTTTGGCGTACGTGTTTTAGCGATCATCACTTTGATTGCCAGTTCAGTTCTTGGTTATGTTTTTTTTCTTGTACTTTTTTTTTAATAAAATCAGATTTTTTGATGAAATTATTCCTTTTTATTTAGTTTTATGTGTTATTCTTGCTTTTTGCCTGCGGGACATTAAAACATGTCTAATTATTTATGCGTTTAAATGAGAAAATTTTCTTTTAGCTACTGTTTTTGCTTAAAAAAAAACAAAATATTTGTATGTCGTAATGTATGGATATGGCGAATAAATATTATGTCGCCGTATAATGAAGAATATTTATTAAACATTGTGTTTTTGTTTTCTTTTTTTTTTGCTGAGTTTGGATGAATTTTTGATCCTTTTTGCTTCGTGTTTTCTGGCTGATCACCATGATCATCATTTTGGACATGATCTTCAAGCAGAATGTATGTATGTTCTTTTAATAAATAATTGATAGTTTCAGACACATACGCATATTTATAAGATGTGTGTATGTTTTTTGTTTTATTTTCAGATACATACATTATAACTACGAATATCGTCAAAGATATTTTGTAATGCAGGTATTATTATAATTTTTATTTTTGGGGAGAAAAACCAAAACATGAGATAACAGTTTTTATGGTTATTATAGATTATATGTATGTTCCTATATATTTTTGGTATTTGAATCCTAAGGGCCTTTTATAATGAAATGACAAAACAACAGAAAAATTAAATTAATTTTCCAAAGTATAATTTTTACACTGGCAAAAAAAGTCCTTTGTGTTTTACATCGTTTAGACTCTAGACTTTGAGGATTTTTCAAAGTTGTTATGTAATAGAAACCATGATTCAGATTAGTCTTTTTTAACCACAATACGGACTGCTTATGGTCTCGCTGCTCCCCTTAATGTCTTGCATTAATGCCAAGTGCTTTATGTGAACACCTGCAAGTCCTATTGTCTCTGTTGAGTCGGAAACAACATCTAGAGTCGTAATCGTTAGGCCAAATTACGAATCAAATAAATAAGCCGAGACTGTGTCTTACTAATAGTTACTCATCGGTGCCCTCTACCGTTAAGACTACAATCAAAGGTCTTAAGGCAGGGAAATCACCTGGTATGGATAAAAATACTACCACCATGATAAGTAACCTGAAAAATTTAGAAATTTCCGGTTAAGTGACATCTTTAACCGGAAAAAGATGTCACTCAAGTGACACCATTAGCCTGTTGTCTATATTCTCAAAACTTTTCGAAAAGTTATTGCTTGAAAGCCTTATAGTACACCTTAACTATAACAGCATTATTCCTGATCTTCATCGAATATCCACTCTTATTCGGAAGGACTTCGAGAGCAAGCAATATTGCTCAGCATTATTCATAGATATTTCACAAGCTTTTGATAAAGACTGGCACGATGGACTACAACACAATATTATCACATTACTACCTGCGAATGTTCACAATCTGCTAAAAATTACATATATGAAAGACCTTTTCAAATCAGATCTAAAGATGTAAGCTCTTCACGTCGTAAAATATCTGTTGGAGTATCACAGTAAAGTACTCCATGTCCGTTCCTATATATTTTATATACCGCAGATATGCCAACGAGCGCCCCGACTCATACATCCACATTTGCGAACGATATTTCACTGGCATATCGAGTACTGTTGTACTTGTCATTAAACCGGAATTCAGCTATAGGGAACAACATCCTCATCTAATGTTGAGAAATTGCAGACTACAAGTACTGGTAGCAACTCTTTACGCAGGCATTACAGTACAACAATATGAGTGTCTTTCTTCTAGGAAAGGTTTTGAATTGATTAATATCTAATATCACAGATTCCTATCTGCATTGACATTATAAAGACAATTACCTCAGTCAACTATGGTAAATATAGCGACCAAAGACGCACAATCACGACCTAAGACCAACGTTCGTTCAAGCGATTTGTGTTTTAATCACTTCCATTATGTGATTCGTGTTACCATGTTGTTCCTGTTTAGCGAGATATCAGACAGAAGCGAACATTGCTTAGCTCTCTATTTGAAATAACTTTGCTAAGGTATTAAATTATCTTACCACATTGTCTCGATGCACTGACATCATAACAAACAATAACCCATATAAACAGATCTCTTGAAACGATTCGTGTTGTAAGCAATACTACCAGAATATCCCATAGGAATACTGTTTCCAATGGTATCAGTTCTAAATGCTCCATGAAACTAACTAGAACTGTCATATTCCTCGATGTCAATATCATCAAAATACAGAATTTATATGATCGGACATTGTAGAATTTTGGTCACAGTTGGATAGTCTATGTGACATTAATCAATAGTAATCAATAAGTGGACAAAGTAGCCCGGACATTGTAGGCATTGTAGAATTTTTGTCAAAGTTGGGTAGTCTATTTGGCATTAATCAATAGTAATTAATAAGTGGACAAAGTAGCCTGAAGTTCAGTAGTTGTTTTAATGACCTATTGAGGAAACTCTAGGAACGTTTTACTAATAATACTTTCATAAGATCATTTCAAGTATCCGAATAAAAACAAACGGTTTAAAATATCTCTTTAGAGTCGATGTCAAGTCAACAAGTGATCAGTTTTTTTTTTTTTTTTTTTTTTTTTTTTTTTTTTTGCAAAAAGGAAAGCATTTTGTATCTTATTTATAGCGAGTTGTCATAGCTTAGTCTTTCAGGTTGTCAGGATTGTCAATATCGATAAAAGCTAATGGCGAATTATATATTAAGACCCATTTATAAGAAAAAAAAACTTCTGACAGAAATCTGACAATACAATACCTCCAGCATTCTATTTAGTTTATATTACATAATTGAACTTAAATGCAAAGCTGATAATAAATATAATATAATATTCTGACAAAAATGTCTTTTAAACGCAACATCGGGAAAATTCAAACCCTATAATACCTCCGACATTCTATTTAGTTTATATTAAATAATTTTACTCAATTCAACTATATTTAAGTGAAAAAACACATAGTTTTATTATGACAACTTCGTGTTTGACATAAGTCCTGTCATGATTGAAAAGTGTTATAACTTTAGGATCTACTGAAATACAATTGTAATTAAATCTTCATTTAATTTTAATATTACACAAAATATATACGTTTTTCTTTTTCTTCTCATTAAATCTTTCATTTTATGAATAATATCTGTCAAGTTTTAACCAAAAGCAAAAAACGTATGTATTCCTTAAATAAAAACAACAATCCTTATATACTACAACAACAACAACAAAAGAGTTTTAAGCATGACAAAAATTCATGTTCTTGCCATTACGTGACGATTACTTTTATACAACACGTCAGCGAAGAGACAAGAAAAAAACTCCAAGTCTACTGCTACAGCCAACAAAAAAAAAAACCCCCAAAAATGTTGTTGCCTTCAAAAAAATTGTTTTCAATTTGTTGTTGCTGTTGTTGTTGTTGTGTTGCTGCTGCCTTCTCAGTTGCCACTATTTATTATTGCTGTGTTGCATTCAATTTTATATTTTCATTGTATATATTGAGCATATTATGGCAAGTGCGATCATCGTTATAAAAGCTACTGGATTTTTAATGTGTTTTAATCATTAAACGCACATCTCCAACGCAAGTTCTTGTGGACAATAAGAGGAGAGCAAAAAAAAACGTATATCAAAAAGAATAAGAATATATATAAACTTATATGAGCATAAAGTGTGACATAAAAAATTGCTCACAATTTTCTTTTTTTACTTTGATCTCTTCTAAATATTTTTAAATTCAATAATTACAATTTGTGGGATAAATTTTGTGTCATACTTTTTTTGTCGTACAAAAAGTGTAGTAAGTAGTTGCTACTGTTGTATGTTGCAAAAATAAATTGTTTTTTTATTAAAAATGAAACAACGTGGTTACTGAACAGCAAGACTTAAAACTACTGGTAATAAGCCGTAATTAACCTGCAGCACATGGACCTTATTCCGTCACTAATTACCCGACAAACTAATTGCAAATACATATTCCACCTAGGGGGCATGTTATCCTGATGATAGATCCTTGATATTGGTGTGATTGCAAATTTCGGGGAATAGAGGTGCTATCTCTAGTATGCCTGGAATATAAACTTGTGATGACCGAATGTATTCAAGGCCCTTCTTTAGAAGGAATTGATATGGGGTCGTAACGGTAGCCCTGAAACTTTACAACGTATGTCATTACCTTAATAATTTACCATAATATTTTGAATATAGATGTCAAATTTGACCAAAAAAATCCCTTACAGACCCAAAGGAACAACATACTGAAATTAAAATTCTTGAAAATGTAATCATTTATGTAGGTAATCGTTAGTCCTCAGGGCAGAGTTTAGTACTTGTGTCGGTTATTGCACAGTTTCCTTCGGAGTGTACGTGGTACCCTTGATTTAAGCCCAAATTTTTGAGAAGAGAATGTCGGTTTGGTGCTGTTGTCGAGGCGACAGATGCCGCACTGAGGAGTGAATATGACATTAAGCGCTAATACGGGATAAATGTAGAGGTAAAAGGATCCCAGTAAAAACTTTCATTACCATGTAAGGAGTTAAAATGCTAAAATTTACTTACACAATAGCATTTTAATTCATTATTTTAGCACGTTGATGTCATTGGAGGCAAGTACTTACCACAAATGTTTACAAGTAATTGGAAAAAGTAGTCATTGCAAATCGCACGAATAAACGTATACAACATCTGTCTCTTCACTGACAAGATAACTAATGAATTAGAAAGTATTTATATAACAGCATTATTAGTATGACCTTATTAGACTACTTCTGTGTAATTCAGACCATATGTAGTAGTCGTTGAAAAGTATGTTGATAGGTAAGTAATTACAATTGATAGCTATTACCCAGTTTTTGCTGGGATCTTACTCGAATGTAAACCTTTAGTGAGTGTGTCGCATGATGTGATAGATAGATTAGTTAGTTAGTTAGTTAGTTAGTTAGTTAGTTAGTTAGTTAGTTAGTTAGTTAGTTAGTTAGTTAGTTAGTTAGTTAGTTAGTTAGTTAGTTAGTCAGTTAGTTAGTTAGTCAGTTAGTTAGTTAGTTAGTAAGTCAGTTAGTTAGTTAGTTAGATAGATAGATAGATAGATAGATAGATAGATAGATAGATAGATAGATAGATAGATAGATAGATAGATAGATAGATAGATAGTTAGTTAGTTAGTTAGTTAGTAAGTCAGTTAGTTAGTTAGATAGATAGTTAGTTAGTTAGTTAGTTAGTTAGTTAGATAGATAGATAGATAGATAGATAGATAGATAGATAGATAGATAGATAGATAGATAGATAGATAGATAGATAGATAGATAGATAGATAGATAGATAGATAGATAGATAGATAGTTAGTTAGTTAGTTAGTTAGTTAGTTAGTTAGTTAGTTAGTTAGTTAGTTAGTTAGTTAGTTAGTTAGTTAGTTAGTTAGTTAGTTAGTTAGTTAGTTAGTTAGGTAGGTAATTAGTTAGTTAGTTAGTTAGTTAGTTAGTTAGTTAGTTAGTTAGTTAGTTAATTAATTAGTTGGTTAGTTAGTTAGTTAGTTAGTTAGTTAGTTAGTTAGTTAGTTAGTTAGTTAGTTAGCTAGTTAGCTAGTTAGCTAGTTAGTTAGTTGGTTAGTTGGTTAGTTAGTTTGTTGGTTACTTAGATTAGTTTTAGATTATTTGTGGACCTGCAACGCGCTCGTCCTAGGAACCAACCACACGATATCTACGCTAGCAGATAAACTCTTCCAGCTAATCTACAGGAGCTCCTATATTATATCATTAACCTATCGCCTATAAAATTTGATCTTGATCTAACATATCAAACACATACACCTCTACATCTAACTCAAACATCACCTTTAAACCTACAGGGTTGTACCCAACATATTTAATATGTTTGTAACATTTAATTCAGCTTGTTGTTGCATCTTCTTCAATATTGATTATTGATGACCAAATTTGAAGAAGTGGATGAAATTAACTTGATTTTATATCTTCTTGGACTTTTCCTTGAGTTTTTTTTGCCTTCCTCTTTTTATATAATTTTTTCATATAAAGCTGATGTTTTTTTTTCTTGACGTGATTTTCTTATTGCTTGATGAAATGTGAATTAAGGCAATAAATTGAGCTGATAAATATTATTAATAAAGTTTCATTTTTGTATAATTTTAGCCCATTTCTGGTTTCAATAAAGTCTTTTGGGCTTGAAATTTAATTATTCTTTTAAAAATGTGTCAGAGAGAATGTTAAAATTTTAAATTATATAATTAAAGTACCGAAGAAAAAAAAATGTAAAAGAAACATTTTGATGCACAAATTACCAATGTACTTATAAGTGTTTAAGGATAAAACTGCAAATTGTTTTGCCAACAATCTTTATAATGATGATGATTAGGGTCAGTGTTTTGATTTGAATTTATAATATAAAATACATTTTTCTTTAACCTACCAATATAATGACCAAATACGGTTTAAGTTAAATTAATTAGTTAAACGTTGTCTTCATAATAATTTAGTGGAATCTTTAGAGTAAAGTTAATAAATGAAATAAAATTGTTTCAGAAATAAACTCCAGACTAATATAAAGAGACTAGACCATAAACTGGTATATATGTAGTAGTGGAGATACTAGTTAAAGGACTAGTCCATAAAATATACTTATTAGGAGACTAGTGCACAGACTTAATCCATCGACTACTACATAGACTATTAAATAGTCAAGTCCTAGAAAATTCAAGAATTTTGTTTCTTTAAAGTTTAAACTATAAACTTTAATACTATTAACAAAAATTTAGTTTCATACGTTTGTCATTTAAAATAAACGATTACAGATCCCTTATTAAACAACGCTGATGAACCAATTTCTTGGAAAATACATACATATATGACCTTTATTACAACTGTATACAAACGATAACAAATTTCTTAAACCTTGAATAAATAAATTTATTTATTTTACATTTAATATTAAATATATTACTTATATAAGTAATAATAAATAATAAACTAACCGAGAACTACTAATATGCATAACGAAACCAAATAAATTAAGAAAACGAAATGGAAAAAAAATCTGTTAAAGTGTCTTTAAATAATTTGAATTGATACACTGCTGTACACTAAGTATGATACACTATATCAATATGTGTGGCATACTGTAACAATTTATTAATGACGTTTGATATTTGCACAAATTTAAATTGTTTAAATAAGAAGAAACAAAAAAAAAACACACACAGTTAATAATAATTCCATTGAATTGAATGTGTGATGAACATATATGAACGTTTAAGAAACTGATAAACAAACTTATAAAAATTATTCTATTTTTTGTTGTTGTTGGTTATTTTTTTTTTAATAAAATCATATAAAACTTAAAATATGTATGAATGTATGTAATGAAATTATTTAAAAAATTCAACACCTTGCAAACGTGATTACATTAAACAGGACTTAAGGCAGATAAAAACGTTGTAAGATTGTATTAACATTTAGTTTCCAAATGAATTAACTCTCGCTTAAATGCAAAAAGTGTAAAAACTAAATAAAATTACTTTTTTTCTTTTCCAAAACATATTACTCAGTGTGTGCGTGAGTTAAAAGTATTTTAACCATCAAATACTGGCTACAGACACACTTCCATATGTTGGTGTAGACCAACATCTTTCAGTCTACAAAACATGCAACAATTCATAATTTTTTGTAGTTGTTGTTGCTGATAGTTTTTTTAATCATACCACTAGAGGCATATGTTTCTCGATATGTTAATTACACTGAGAAAAACGTAATAATCTAGTTTTTAAGGGTACAAGGACCAACTTTTTAGAACTAACTAAGTCACTACCTAACTAAATAACTAAATAATTAAATAACTAAATAACTAAATAACTAAATAACTAAATAACTAAATAACTAAATAACTAAATAACTAAATAACTAAATAACTAAATAACTAAATAACTAAATAACTAAATAACTAAATAACTAAATAACTAAATAACTAAATAACTAAATAACTAAATAACTAAATAACTAAATAACTAAATAACTAAATAACTAAATAACTAATAACTAAATAACTAAATAACTAAATAACTAAATAACTAAATAACTAAATAACTAAATAACTAAATAACTAAATAACTAAATAACTAAATAACTAAATAACTAAATAACTAAATAACTAAATAACTAAATAACTAAATAACTAAATAACTAAATAACTAAATAACTAAATAACTAAATAACTAAATAACTAAATAACTAATAACTAAATAACTAAATAACTAAATAACTAAATAACTAAATAACTAAATAACTAAATAACTAAATAACTAAATAACTAAATAACTAAATAACTAAATAACTAAATTATTAAATAACTAAATAACTAAATAACTAACTAACTATATATCTATCTATCTATCTATCTATCTATCTATCTATCTATCTATCTATCTATCTATCTATCTATCTATCTATCTATCTATCTATCTATCTATCTATCTATCTATCTATCTATCTATCTATCTATCTATCTATCTATCTATCTATCTATCTATCTATCTATCTATCTATCTATCTATCTATCTATCTATCTATCTATCTATCTATCTATCTATCTATCTATCTATCTATCTATCTATCTATCTATCTATCTATCTATCTATCTATCTATCTATCTATCTATCTATCTATCTATCTATCTATCTATCTATCTATCTATCTATCTATCTATCTATCTATCTATCTATCTATCTATCTATCTATCTATCTATCTAATCTATCTATCTATCTATCTATCTATCTATCTATCTATCTATCTATCTATCTATCTATCTATATAACTAAATAACTAAATAACTAAATAACTAAATAACTAAATAACTAAATAACTAAATAACTAAATAACTAAATAACTAAATAACTAAATAACTAAATAACTAAATTATTAAATAACTAAATAACTAAATAACTAACTAACTATATATCTATCTATCTATCTATCTATCTATCTATCTATCTATCTATCTATCTATCTATCTATCTATCTATCTATCTATCTATCTATCTATCTATCTATCTATCTATCTATCTATCTATCTATCTATCTATCTATCTATCTATCTTTCTATCTATCTATCTATCTATCTATCTATCTATCTATCTATCTATCTATCTATCTATCTATCTATCTATCTATCTATAAGACATACAGATTATTTTCATTCTTACAATTTAAATTTTAACAAAATTTCAAGTTATTTCTCATAGTGTATTTATATATTTGTATAAGGAAAAAAATACTTTTTTCTAAAATAAATACAGTAGCTGCAGCTTAGTGACAGTAAGCAGCATAATTATAGCATGCAATCAGTTTGAAACATTTATGATTATTGTTATTATTATAAAGTATGGGTATGAATGTTAAAATCATGATTATTTTAAATCGAGTACACACACTTCTTTTTTTTCCGGACCTCAGTCAGCAATATTTGAAACGCTTGAATATAACATAAATATTAAAACAAAAATTCGTAATAAATACGTATTAAAATACAAACGTATTGTATTGAATTTTTGACGTACATACCTATATTGATAATGATTACAATGAAACACATACACACATACATTCTAATATCAGCCATTTAATATTGTACAAAAATATTTCTTCAAACTAAAGATGGAGTTTCTTTGCGACCAAAGGTATGATCTTGCATGTTAATGAAAAGGGAGAGAGAGCAAGCAAAAAAAAAAAACTTAAGAAAATTTATGATCATCCATCATCACCAAAAACGGACAAGTAAGTATGAGGGTTTGGTTCTTTAACTAAAAATAATTAAATGTTAAGTTTTGATTTTATTTCAATCATGTCCGTCTGTCCCTGCACACATATTTTTAAACGATTATGCTGGAGCTCTGTATGTTTTGATGTCCTTCCTGGCAATTTGACAAAAATTCTTTGACTAACGTAACTTAATGTTTGTAAAGCTTCACAACAAAGACAGACAGACTGGTAGATAGTTATAACGTGGTCCAACTTGTCCTCTGATGACTGGACTACTGGTTGGTTGGCTTGTATAGTTAGTACCAGACAAGTATGCTTCATCAACCGGTTGTATAAAAGTGTTATGATTTAACATATTTTTCTCTTCTCTGCTTTCAACAAGGAATTTTTCTTGTATTTTATTGTTTTATTATCGACGGAAAGCTATTTGAAAAACGTGTATGTGTTGAAAATTATTTTGAAATTGAAACAAAATCCAAACATTTTGGAAATGTTGAAATATTTGTTTTCCCGGCAGAGAAAATCTTAATGAATTAAATGTAACGAAAAGTGATCGTAAAATATATTTCTTTTTTAGGATTTCAATTTTAATTCCTCAACTTTAAGGTCACTTGAGTACAATTTTTAGAAGACATAGTTGAGAGAGATATAGAGAGAGAGCGGATAGAGTTTATATCTTGAAAACTACAAATTTCAGTTATATTAGAGAATGACCTTTCGAATAAATCTGGTGAGAGATAAAAAGATCTTTTGAATGAAATGAAGATCTACAACGTAATGATATCAATTTTCCTAAATTCCTATTAACAAAAACTATAGATTTTTAGAAATTTTTTATGCTTTTAAAGATGATTGTAAATGACATTTAAAATTAATCTATTAAGAGAGAGATCGGGACAGAGAGAGAGAGAGAGAAAGAGGAATATTTTCAATGTTGTAAAGATCTGCAACATTTATTAAGTTTAATTCTATATTTTTAAGAAGACAGGCAATGACCTTTCGAAAGCATTTGTTCAAAGAGATCGTGAGAGAGAGAGAATGAAACGTTTTAAATGAAGGTCAACACCTTTATGAAATGTATTCTGCAAATTGATATCATTTCAAACTCCAATCGGGACAGAGAAAGAGAGAGGAATATTTTGAATGCACCATTATTACAACATTTATTAAGTTTAATTTTATATATTTCCAAGAAGACAGGCAATGGCGTTTCGAAAGCATTTGTTCAGAGAGATCAGGAGAGAGAGAATGAAACGTGTTAAATGAAGCGAGGGTCAACACCTTCATGAAATGTATCCTGCAAATTGCTATCATTTCAAAGTTCAATTCTATACTTGCAAAAGATAAGAGAATGACATTTCCATGGAATCTGTTGATAAAAGAGAAAGAGAGGGAGAAAAACAGGTAAAAATAAAGCAATGATCCTCCACATAACACACACTCTTTGGGAGATCTATATATTCGAAAAATATTACATTATCTATTCGCTTCAATCCAGAAAAGATAGTTTTCACTCCGGTATTTATGAAATGCTATATATTAAGGATAATGACAGCAGGTAATGACTTATTGAATGAAATCCTTAAAGAGAGATCTCGTAAAACAGAGAGTCATCAGTCCCGCTGTACTTCTAAAGTTGTAAAGTGAGTATAGAAGATCCTTTCCATAATGAGATCACTTCTTGGAGATGTGTATAGAAAAACTTTTTCATATTCTTTTCGATTTAAATAGGACTTAAAGCTTTGGTTAAAACCTTATTGATCTTCATTTAAATAAAAAACTTTTCAAAAACTCCAAACATTATCTCAACATCAATATAATTACTTAATTCATATAAAGTTGCTTTAATCGAAAAAATCTCCAACATTCCAACATTAATTAATAAACAGAAAGTAAATAAAATTTCTTCGCCACCACTGACAATTACTCAAAAAAAAAAAAAAAGAGAAAAACAACAATTTTCAGAACTCTCAACTTATCTTAATTATAAAGAAATCTTTCGATAACATGTACTCTATTAAAAAATGTTGTTTCTGAATTAATTTTAATCAAAATCTCATTCATAATCATGCATAAAAAATGCTTGTGACAGCAAAGACACAACCCAACATATTACAGCACAATGAATATATCAGGCAAACAGATTGATCTTTAGATCTTGGTGGTTGCTAATATTGAACATTTATCTCGATGGCTCTGTGCGTGTGTATGCGGAATTTGTGAAAGAATGATTACGCATGTGTGTTGCAACATCTTGTACTTCATATATCATAAACAATTAAAAGACAAATGCTTTCCAAATATATTTACTCATAACCATAGTTGTATACTAAATAAATGGGTTATTGTTCGGCTGGTTGGTTGGTTGATATGTAGAATTGGTTCTGTTGATTCGTGATTCTACTTAACATCGATTGACCTTAACAGATTAGTGAAACATTTGCGGTTATTAAGAAAGTTTTGTGGCGAGTACTAGTTTATGTATGAATGTACACTTTCCTAAAGTAATATTTAATAAATTGCATAAAATAAAGATAAAGCAAGAAAAAGAAAAATTGGAATTTAAAATGGGTTTTTTTTGAGGAATAGGAACAAAGTGATCGTTAATTTGTTTTAATGCGTAGCAAAACCCCATAAAAATTTACACTCATACACTTTCATATGGAGCATTGAATAATATTTTTTTATGTTTGTATATGATTTTATGACAATTTAACGAACCTTTGTATGTATGCAAGCATATTTGTTCAAAAGCTATGGCTTTGACAAACCTAGTAAATAACCATTTGAAGAGAGTGTTGAAAGTTTAAGAAAGCAATGAACAAAAAAGAAAATGAAAATAATAAAAAAGAAATATTATTATTAATTGTTTAGAAAGACATTTAAATGTGTTACAGTCACTAGGTCGCATTTTGTGACGCAAATTGTCAATTTTCTTTCTTTTATACTATTTAGATTTTTTATGAGTTTTTTTATTCTATTACTTATCAGCTTCAGTTGTTGCTTTTTTTTGTCCAATTCAAAATGTGCATTAATTGTTATTCATTCTACTAACATAGAAAGCTTGAACAAAACTTAAAATCAGTATAACTGTTAACTTTTACTGGTAGTAATGGATGCCTGAGCTATGTGCTATTTGTATTGTCTAGAAAGGATAAATCGGAGATCTTTTCATGTGAGATCAAACAAAAGATCAACAAAATTAAGTCGCGAAGCGAACATTATTTTGTGATGGAAATTGGTGACCGAAAATATTTTTCAAAGCATCGTTTCAGTCCAATCTAGTTTTAGGTTAGTTCTGGTTCAGTTCTAATTCAAGTGCAGTTCAAGCTCAGTTCATCTCTAGTTCAGTTCTAGTTTAGTTCTAATTCAGTTCTAGTTCAGTTCTAGTTCAGTTCTAGTTCAGTTCTAGTTCAGTTCTAGTTCAGTTCTAGTTCAGTTCTAGTTCAGTTCTAGTTCAGTTCTAGTTCAGTTCTAGTTCAGTTCTAGTTCAGTTCTAGTTCAGTTCTAGTTCAGTTCTAGTTCAGTTCTAGTTCAGTTCTAGTTCAGTTCTAGTTCAGTTCTAGTTCAGTTCTAGTTCAGTTCTAGTTCAGTTCTAGTTCAGTTCTAGTTCAGTTCTAGTTCAGTTCTAGTTCAGTTCTAGTTCAGATCTAGTTCAGTTCTAGTTAAGGTCTAATTCAGTTCTAGTTAATTTCTTGTTCTGGTTCAGTTCTTCTTCTATACTTATTTAATCATGTTTATTAGAATAGGAAGTCGTTAGTTGTATTCTTTTGTTATTATACAGATTACAATTATTAGATTTATTATTGATTTAAATTCAAGGTATACATACTGTAGTGTACAACAAAATGAAAACAATTAAACTAATATTCAAAATTTTTTCAAACCACAGCTGAGCAACAAAGTATTCAATACTTATGATGTAGCTGATGGTGTTGCTGCCACTTCTCTCAATGATTATCGTCATCACCCCTTTTTCGGCAGACATACATAAATACAAAAACTACATTTATAAATTCTGGAAGATTTCTTTGTTGTTTAGCTTAATATGCTTAATTGGTGCGATTTAATTAAAATAATTTTCTTTATATTTTTTCTTCTCCCTTCCTTTACTTAAACACACAATTTTTTTCGTTTAACATTCATATGCATATTTTTTTGTCATTGATATCAATATCTAGTCAAAGTTTTTGTGTGGTTAAAAAAAAAAAAAAAAAACATTAAACCCCAACCAACAATGGTTGTGAGATCATTAATGTCATTGTAAATGATTCGAATGATTGATCAATGAAGAAGTAATTTGTAGTATACAAAATATATTTGCATACACACGAGTTATGTACTTTGTTTTTCGGATTGGAAACTGAATATATTATTTAATAATATAGAAAGTATTAAATAAAATGAAATTTTCAAAAATCTAACAAGCCAAAAATTAAATCAATTAATAAATCTTTTTTTAAGTGGTTATATACAAATTAATGAAAAATTAACGAATCACTAAAAAATAAAAATTATTTGAATTTTGTATACGTAAACTCAGACTTCTATTAATACTCGTAGGATCGGTTGACTCCTAATACTATGCTAAATTAATGAAATATAATAGACCTTGTCTATATAGTAACTAGTTCTAGTTCAGGTCTAGTTAGTTCACTTCTAGTATATTTCTTGTTCACTTCTAGTACATTTCTAGTTCAGTTCTAGTTCAATTCTAGTTCAGTTTAGTTCAGTTCTAGTTCAGGTCTAGTTAGTTCACTTCTAGTATATTTCTAGTTCCCTTCTAGTACATTTATTACATTACATTCAGTTCAAGTTCAATTCTAGTTCAGTTCTAGTTCGGTTCTAGTTCAGTTCTAGTTCAGTTCTAGTTCAGTTCTAGTTCAGTTCTTGTTCAGTTCTAGTTCAGTTCTAGTTCAGTTCTAGTTCAGTTCTAGTTCAGTTCTAGTTCAGTTCTAGTTCAGTTCTAGTTCAGTTCTAGTTCAGTTCTAGTTCAGTTCTAGTTCAGTTCTAGTTCAGTTCTAGTTCAGTTCTAGTTCAGTTACTCTTTTTCATTGCTTTAAATAATATATTGCCCAAAATCCAAATGACATATTTTCACGTTATAAAAAGGATGCAAACTGGTTTTTCTTATAATCCTTTAATGTGGTAGGCATCATCATAAATTTAATGTCTGCTCATTGGAATGTAACAAAACAAATGAAAAAAAAAAACAAAATATATACAAAGTCCTTTGAAGCTAAATAAAAATGTCCCTTCTATTTGACTTCCTTAATGTTTGAATGCAAGTAAAAAACATATACATAATACATCAGCAAATAATTTAATTGACTTATAATTGGTCTCCGGTAGTTGTAGAAAAAAAAACAACTCGAGCTCATCTCTGTGTAAGCATATGGATACATTTTTTTCTAAATTTAAATGTTCAAAATAAGAACAATACAAAAATAGGTATTATTGTTGATGTTTATATTCGGATTCAGTGCTGTTACGTTTTCTATACAATGACAGACATGTGAAAATGCATTTGTCGTTTGGTTTGATGTTCTACTTGAATAACTTTATTCGGTTTGTTTGTGTAATGGTTTTAGTTTTAGTTTCTCGTACATTTTAAAAATTTATATTTAAGCCGCCCTCTTTTATTTAGGGAAATACTTCTTCCGTTGGTATGTGAACTTGAAAATTAGCAAGGGCACCTATATTTAAATTGTTTTTTTTCTTAATTTTTGTTGAATTATAGTGGTGGTTCTGAAACCGAGTACAATATTTAGTAGGAAAAAAGGTGTCAGCTGTTATTTGAGGTCAGTGGAATTTTTATTTTTTGTTTTTTATTTGTTTTACGAAGAATATAGTTTATAAAGGCAAATTAGTTATTGATGTTTAAAACTATTGTTTTTTTTCTTTGTTGCAACTTTTTATGAACCGCGTTCCTTAATAACTTGCGTCAAAATATATGTTCATGATGGGTGTCACTCTGAATTGTAAAATCTAAAGCAAGTTAATGAGAACAATTAATCCTTATAAAAAAAGAATTCTCGCTGTTATAACACCTAGAATATAGCGAAATGATGTGATTTAAGATTGGATTCAGGAAAACTCAAAGCTGTAGAAAAGTATATTTTAATATCAGTATAAAACATTTGTTGGTCCGTTCCTTAAGACATTTCCTAATCTTTAGATTTTAAATAGTAGGCATAGACGACCATATGATACTCTATACCAGTGAGTATGTTATGGTTGTTTGGGAGTAGGGGAAGTAATGGATCGATTTCCAATTTCATTAAATTATCTTGAAAATTGCGAAATGTATCATGCGCACAAGCTTTAAATGGACACATAGATAGAAGGACGGACGAATATAGCTAAATCCTAAAATGGATTGGTATACTTTAAGATGGGTGTCGGACCAATATTTTCAAATCAGCACAAACGAGTAATATCCTATCTACTATAAGGATGTGGGGTATAATAACGTGTTCCGCAACTGTTCCTAAAAATTTTTCTGTTCTCTAAAAATATGATATATTTCGGATAAAAAATTTGCTCTAGAACCATTCTATAGAAATTTTATAACGTCACCGTATAATTTTGGAGATACATACAAACTAGATTCATGTGGTTGTTCTCTACAGCGTTCCTAGAACTTGTTTAGGCCGTAGGTCCACACTACGCGTCTTTGCGTCAAAGAATTACGCGCTTTTTATAACTACATCGCGTTCTACGCTTCACATTACATGCTACGGTTTTATTTTTAAAACAACTTCGCGTTTTTCTACAACTTTAATTTATTTTTTCATCATTAAGCTAATTTTAATTTATTCAAATTGATAAAAATGCATTAAATAAAGATTATAAAAACTCCAAATCAACTGATATGTCGTGCGCCGCTTGTAACGCTTATAAAAGTAGAAAGTAGATCTACTTTAAGCATTTTACGTGTCAAGGCATTCTTTTGTGCATGTAATTTTCAGCATATAACTACATTGATTCTACTTTTTTGACAGACGCATAGTGACGCATGTGAGAAAGCGTAGAACGCGTGGTGTAGACCTCCAGCTTAGTGTGTGACAATTTCGTGCATTAACTTTAGATAAATGAAAAGTTATTGGTTAACGAATATCAGAACTATAACACTTATGGAACCAATTTTGAAGGGGAAATTTCGTTCTAGAGCTAATAATATTTTTGTGGATACAGAATTGCAAGTTTCCACCTTTTATAACAGAAATCATTTTGCGTCTCAACATTGCCAAAAAATTTAAAGAATTGGGAGCGATTTTACACCAGAGATACAAGCCGATTTAAAATGATCGACGGCGGAGCAATCAATTTAGGTCGGCGGCGGCTAAATTGTCGGCTCAATTTAAACTTTTTTTCAGAAATTGACCTTATTTTTTATTATAATGAAAAATCTCTGTATAATAGTCTGTTATATTGAAACCTGTCTCTATGTCTGTTTCTCAATTTTAATATTAGCACAATAATGTGTGACAACACTTTTCAATCTACATTAATAATTAAATATAGTGGCAACTCCGTTCAAATTGGTGAATTTATTTTCCGAAATAAATGTGTGATTCCAATCTTTATCAGCGGCTACGTTAAAGCCGGCTTAGCCTTTGAGCCGAAAGAAGACGTCGGCCGCTCGGCTTGAAAAATATTACCGGCGGCCAGCCGCCGCCGATTTGAGCCGTTTCGGCTTGTATCTCTGCATTACACTCAAACTGTAAATTCAAGGAAATAACTAACAAAGTGAAGAACGCCTTCAGCTCCATTAGCAGCCTTCAAAGCGATACAAGTACTGTTTTTTATTCGGTACGAAAATTTCTGTTGAACATCATTAATAGAACAATATTTTCTAATACCTAAAAGAAGTGAAAGTCCTTAAGGGAAAACATAATATGTATAGGTCCTATTGTGTCACAAACACATCGTTTCGCATTTCAAAAGCTTTTTCCACCCGAGAAATCTTTCCTGATCCAGGGTAAGCATGATCGTCAGAGGATTTCCATAATAATTTCACTAAATTATACGACTCTTATTATCATTCCATATTGAAACGATATACCTCAGTACTTATTACATTTTCACTTTAACCGTTTGTTAAACACACCCACATGTCACTTTGTCCTTGACCCATTTAATCAATCATTCCTGCCAGCTACAACTGAAATAAATTTAAATTATTATCGCGTTATAACGTTTTCTCTCTTGCAGTTCTTCCTCTTCTTTTTTTTTGTTAACAAACGACAACTGTTACTGTATTTAATTGTTAAGAAATTACAGCAACAGAATACTTAAGGCATTTGCAGCATTAACAACCGCACAATTTATCAAAGTAGGGCGCTAGGCTATCTATCAATAAAATATTCATACAGGACTCTACAGTAGAGTAAAACATAAAAAAAAGAGAAACAAACAAAAAATATATACACGGCCAAACTACAATTGCAACAAATCAACAGAGTAGGGATAATTGTGACGCGAACTACAATACAAAACAGCACAACAAATGCTGTTTTATTGAATGTGGCACATAAGTAAGAGAGTACTTCCTGTAAGTACACAGATCCTTATGATATTTACACGCACAACTGTAATGAAACACTTGCACTTGCAAATGTTGTAAAGCAGCAATAAAAAAAAAAAAAAAAACAAAAACCCTTCAACAAATACCAATTACCAGCGTACAGTGGAGGAAAAAGCCGATAATAGAACAAAAAAAAAAAAACAAAGAAATAATGTCAAAGTCATACGTGCAACATAAATGTGAACAAGAATATGGGAGAACAGTAATGTTCTATATCAATGATTGCATTACTTACAGGGGAGTACTTACTTTATTTATTTTATACCTTTTATTACGCAAATATTTGTGTGTGTTTGTGTGAGTATCTTTCTGTCTTATATTTATTCATTCATGCCACTTTTTCTTACAACCACAATAGGCCTAAGAGTATTTACATTCTTTTTGTGTGTGTGTGTGTTTTTTTTTTTTTTTTTTGTAATGTAAAATTTGTTTTCTTTTACCACACAGACCTTTAAATTCCTGCTAGTTAAACGATAATACAACAAGATAATTTTATGCCATGGCATGCCTTCAATCCATATGCACTTTTTTAGACTTACAAGTTGTTTTTTTATAGCCAACACTACTCTAGCGGTTAGGGTATGATACGTTTGTAATAAGACTTGTAATTGTACTAAATAGAACTCTCAGGATGTTAGAGATATTACCATTGACTTTAATGGGATGTGAAAGTAATGAAGTTGTTAACCCACGAATGATGCAAGTTCGTTATCAAGTATCACTGGATTTTGTTACAGGGGTTCCCTAAGGATCATTAATATATGTGGTTGAAACCTTAATCGTTGTAAAAAGTAACTAACTATCTAACTACTTCAACCAAGGCTCTGGAAACGTTGCTACATATTCCACCCATTGAAACATATTTAAGATATGAGGCGGCGCTTACAGAGGCTCTTTACTTTAGGTGAAGTGGCCAAAAGTGGTCATCAATGTATACTGGACACATTGAAAGGTTATACACAATCATCGGACGTTCCTGATCGTATACCAGACACAGAATATGTCGAAAACTTTGAAAAGCTGATCCCAGATAGAATGACAAGCGGAATATTAGTGGAAATACCAGTAGGAATCCGTTGTTACACGGATTGTTCTAAATTGGGTGATAAAGTGGGGCTAGCGTTCCATATTGAAGATCCAGAAGCAGAAACATACAACCGTTTATCAAATCATAAAACAAGCTTACACGCAGAAGTACGAGCAAAAGCGGAATGCATAATTTGGATTAGAATAAAAATGGCTCATACAGCGCTTAATATATTTACCGACCGCCAGAAGGCAATTTGGGCGATATCAGGATTAGAGTAAAAATGGCTCACACAGCGCTTAATATATTTACCGACCGCCAGAAGGCAATTTGGGCGATATCAGGAGGTAGTACTAAATCTAAGATTGTATTGGATTGTAAGAAACCTTTAAATGAATACTCTCCCAGAGGTAAGGTTCACATCATATGGGTACCAGCCCAATCGGGAGTAGTCGGTAACAAAAGAGCAAATGTAATAGCTTTAAAGGGTAGTGAGCTCAAGGCAGTTAACCTGACAAATGCAAAACCATTCGACGAAACAAAAGTTGAACTAAAAATATGGATGAGAGAATCTAATAAGACTTCTTGGAATAATTAAACAGTGGGTACAACTATGAAAATTCTATGGGGTGACCCTGATTAGAGCAAGACGAAAACTCTCCTCAAAATGAGCAAGTCTGAAGTTGATATGATAGTACGTATTCTGAGTGGACACACAGGATTACGAGCACATTTATGCAAAACTGGACGTGCGGATTCAGACGTATGTAGAGCATGTGGAGAGGGCAGTGAAACACTGGAGCACTTTCTTTGCCAGGCATTTGTCGAAGTTAGATCTAAGTATTTTAGAAGTGATGTTATTCCGGAAATAACATTCCTGGCTAACACTGATTGGAAGATTCTTAGGAATTACGCTCAGGAAACTGAGTTTCTGAATACTGAAAAATAATTCATTCAGTTCCTTTTTTCTCATGATAAGGAGCGCACAACAGACCCAATGGTGGCGTAGGTGTATTTCTTCGGATTTGATGTTTTATACATCATCCTATCAACGTAATCTCTATCTAACTAACTAAGTAACTAACTAGCTAACTAACTAACTAACTAACTAACTAACTAACTAACTAACTACCTAACTGAGTAACTAACTAAGTAACTAACTAACTGACTGACTAACTAACTATCTATTTAACTAACTGACTGACTGACTGACTAACAAACTAACTAACTTACTAGCTAAGAAAAACGTTGTATTTATTCTCATCAAAAACAAGATCTTCCGAAAAAGAAATAGAGTTTACTCCATGGAAGTACTGATTGAAATACCAGCAGAAGTGGTGATTTCAACGCAGGATTGTCATTGTAGGGAAGTCCTTCTAATTTGATTCCAAATTCACTACATCTGAAATTATACTAAAAAGTATTTCCTATGCACTTTTTAAATCATAAAAATGAAAAAATCGAAAAAATATATCTTTAGCATTAGATAAAATTTATTATTTTCTGTTCATAGGAAGTTGCTTCCACTGAAAATATAAAGATCTCATAGTGCTGCTTTTGAAGTAGTGATAAATTGTATTCTTAAAGTAAGTAAATACATCATTTTATTTCTGCTGGGTTTATTAAAATTTTGTAGACAATAGTCCCAAGACCCTATTTGTTTCCAAAACTCCATTAGATTAGTTCACATTCTGTTGGTGTAGGGTAGTTGTCGGACTATAGTATATTAGTTTTTTTTACTCTTATTAAAGATGCAAAAAAGGTAATTTCGTAGTACTTGTTCGTACCTACACATATATATTTAGAAAATATGTCTGTTGTATTACCTAAAACCTTTTTAAACTATTGCCATTTTGTTTTATTTTAACACATTTATGTTTTGTTATTCTGCCATACACTTGAAGATAAACTAATAGATGTTGATGATGATGTTGATGTTGACGCTGATATACATCAACTACTATATAGTATGTATGTATGTATATATAGACATATAAACTCTATTTGTAGGATGTGTTTCTTTTAACTAAATTGTAGTTTGTAGTAGATTTATAGCTTAAGTTAAGTTTTACATTTAATAGTAGTATAAGAACTCAAACAATGCTACACATTAACATACTTATAACCAACTAAATGTTATATTGTAATTGTTACAGCCATTGTTTTGAAGTGCTAAATATTAAGTTGTATGTTTTAATACTCAACTAACCCAGCGAACAAATGTTTTCAGATTAATTGATATTTGTAGTGAATTAACAATTGCTTCGATGTTTAAGTAATTTTATTATTGGATGTCTTAAACTTAGTAATTGTCGAGAGACATGTAATTTATTGGATTATTACAGAGAATAATTGTAAGATCTAAGGTCTTATATAAAAACAAATCTTTATTTTATAAACGCCTAGCAAAAAATGTCATTACATGGTAATGGGGGTTAAAATGCTAAAATTTACTTTACCACGGGAAAGTCATTGGAGACAAATACTTGCCACAATAGCTTACAAGTATTAAGCTGCTATATCTTCATGGAGAAGTTGACTAATGAATAAGAAAGTATTTATATAACACATTATTAATGAGACATTACTAGACTACTTCTGTGTAATAAGGACGATATGTATTAGTCATTTAAAAGCATGTCAATAGGTCACAATTACAAATTTTTGCAGGGCGGTATGGAAATTGAGTAAAAACTTAAATATTGTTTACTATTAAGAGTGCACATGTTTAACTGGGTTATTTTCTAAACTAAACTTCATTTAGTACATATGTTTACAACAAATTGTTTGTTCATTAACAACATGTTGCACGCATAATATGTATACCTTACAAAAACAAGCTGGTACAAATTTGAACAGGACTGTATGTAGTTTAAAATATATAAACTTGACTAAAGACCAGACTATAATTCAGATTATAGACCTGACTATAATCCAGACTATATTCTTGACAATAGACTAGGCTGTACTGTTGACTATAGTGTAGACTACTGACCAGGCTTTAGGCCAGACAAAAGTGTTGTCTATAGATCAGACTATAGGCCAGACAATACTGTTGACTATAGACCAGAATATAGAAAAGGCTTTAGGGCAGATAATAGTGTTGACTATAGACCATACTATAGTTTTGACTATAGACCAAACTAAAGTCTTTACTACAAAACAGACCATAGACTTGACTATAGACGCGACTTTAGTTTACAGTCTTCACTTTGGACTAATCTGCACTCTTGACTATGGACCAGCCATATTATGCAGGTTTATTTTACTTTCATATCCATAATGTCAAAATACTTAGCTTGAACACTAGAAGACAATTTACTAAAGTTTAGAACCTCTTTTTCTTTAGTATTCTACAAGAAAAATGTACTTAATATTCAAACGTATAAAATTCGAGTTTAAAGTGCAGTATATGTGGCCTAAAGATTGTAATACAATAAACATTTGCTTACAACAAGTAGATCCACAGGCTAAGGCATACATATAAACAGACATATACAATTAATACCCAGCAAACATTTTATATATAATATTGTTTGGATATAAAATACTAATAAATCTATAATACTTTTACACAAAGCACTCCTTTTCGTTTTCTTTCGGAAGACAAAATAACTCGATTATGTTTAATTACAGTTTTAGTTACTTTCACCTAAAAGTTACAAAGACGTAATGTTTGCGAAAACCAGCAACAAATGTTTGAAGGCTTACTACATAAACGTTAATATTTTTCATCTCAATAGAGGAGAACTTTAACAAAAAGGAATAGCAACAATAATGCCAACAATGACAGCAAATGTAACAGCAGCAACAACTATGTACAACTGAAAGAAGTAAGAAAAAAATGTTTATTAACATTTACTCTTTAGGTTTAACTAAGATTGTTGATCTAGTACTATCACTCTTGAGTATGTAACTAAAACAACAATTACTTACATACACAAATAGATAATGTACTTGAATACCCAACAATTTCTTTAGTAGACATTGTATCTCATTTAATCGGATGTTTTTACACATATATACCTAAAAAGTTATAATTAATGCTTTTTTGTTTTCTTTGTAATGGCAAATGGTAGTTAATGGATTACTAAATACATCAAAAGTAAGTTAGCGTGTAAAGCGTTAGCATACTTGGGTCAAAAAAGTATTTTATAATCGTCCAAGTATATCAAGACTAAGCTCTATTAACATCCGTTTAGGACACCTCCATTTTATAAAAGCTATTTACTTGAACAACATATAATGTAAGTAGGGTGGACCTTTAATCGTAGAATAAATTTAGTTTTTTTACAACACATACCCAGGATAGCTGGGTTGTTGCAGATTTTTAACTATTTACAACGGAAAACACTTGTTGTTTATTGTGGGTTGTTGCTTTAATTATTTCCATTGCTGCCTTTTATACACTTCAAGAAATACTGGTTGAGTTTAAAGGTTAACTACATCAACATTATAGTCTATAGTGTAGTCTATAGTCTAGTCTATAGTGTAGTCTATAGTGTAGTCTATAGTGTAGTCTATAGTGTAGTCTATAGTGTAGTCTATAGTGTAGTCTATAGTG
>NC_060954.1:43967479-44072008 GCF_022045245.1 Lucilia cuprina
CTAGTCTATAGTCTAGTCTATAGTCTAGTCTATAGTCTAGTCTATAGTCTAGTCTATAGTCTAGTCTATAGTCTTGTCTATAGTCTAGTCTATAGTCTAGTCTATAGTATAGTCTATAATCTAGTCTATAGTCTAGTCTTTAATCTAGTCTATAGTCTAGTCTATAGACTAGACTATAGACTAGAATTGACTGCTTTTGAAGGACTTTTGAATGATTTTTTTTTACTAGCCGATCATAATGCATGTAGATATTGTGCAATTAACAATAGAATCTCTTTAAAACAACAGGTGTATATCTCTCTTCGTAAAATTAAAATTTCACCGGCTTCCCGTCTATACATACCCCTTCAAATCGAACCCATATTTAGCCCAGCCGCAGTTTCATCACTTACACACTATCGTTCAACTCTCACCTCTTTGATTTGAAGACTTTACTACGCGTATTTTTTCCATTAGCATATTTTTGCTACAATTTACTAACCTGAAATGATATGAAAAAAAGGAATGTAATGAATATTTACAAAGTGCATAGAAATAAAAACAATTGTTGTCTTTATTTTGCAATTTAATTAGCAATTGAAATTTTATTATGCATTTAAAAAGGCCTAAAAAGAACTTTTTACACACATTTAAATTTAAAATTCATTTCGAGGTTTTATTAAGATAGGTCATTATTTCCTGTGCTATTCTTTTTTACTTAAATATGTGTATCTGCTATTAAAGTTTTCACTTTTTTCAGACAAATGTTACTCGTACTAAAAATATAAAAAAAGAAAAAAAAACTTACACTCACATAAGATCATGTCTAAATGATAAAAATGTACAATAACAAATGACGATGATCTTTTTGTATTATAAAAAAAAGTATTTTATTCCTTGTTCTTTAAACCAGCCAGCCACCCTTAAAACTAATTTTTATGTGCGTATTTTTATGACGATCAAAATTTATTTTATTCCCTTTAAGTAAAAAGTGTATTTTGCACAGCAGACACAGGAAACAGTTTCTTTTAAAATGTATGTGTGCATGTAAGGTGCTAGAGAGTTTTCGATTTCTTAAAAGATTAAGATAAAGTATAGCGTCACTTTTTTTATTCATTTTACCTTTATATAAAAAAAACAATGTCTCGAGGATATAAAACAATAAAATAAGCCATAAGTTAAAGGGTTTTTATGTCTGTAGTTATTGCTTTTATATTTAACTTTTTTTTATTAAGTTTTTATTATAAAACACCCTCCGTTTTAAATTTATTACAAATTATAAATACTTTGGTGGCCTACTTATTTATATTGTTATACATGTTTTTAGTTATTTAGTGTTGGTTAAACTGTTTGTGTTGTGTATTTTTTCTTTAAAATTTTTTGACAGTTTGTGAAGTATTAATTTATAGGAATTTCCTAAAAAGATTAAAATTTTTATTTATTTAGCTGGCAAAATACATATTTATATACATAGAAATATAATTTGTAAAAACAAATTTGATATTATGTGTTAAGCTATCGAAATAGTTAGAGATTAATTAGAACCGGAAGTATTAGGTTTGCTGTATATTCATAGAAATTCATTAAATTTGACTATTCAGTAAAGTAAAATAATGTAATCAAAATTTTAATTATTAAAAATTACTGAGTTTCTAAATAAAGTCAATAAATTTTTATGTATATGGAACTTACTTCTGGTCAAAATAATAATATTCTAATATATTTAAATGTACAATTATATGATGTTTAGTCTCGACTATATACAGCCGTTTCTCTTCTATTTTACATGCGTGGATATACACTTCTCTATATTTGAAACTAAAGTCTATTCTATATCCGATTCTAGAAAATATAAATAATGTCTATTTTACCTTATAGTCAAGATCATTGATATCTCTATAGTCGGGAATATATTCTCCTCTATACTCATCACAGTTATTGCCAAGATTATAGACTCTTTTACAAATAGGACTCTACACTCCTTCATAGATTTATCTGTAGTCTAGAATATCTACAGTCAGGTCTATAGGTTTACTTATACTCATTCATAGACTACTCAATAGTCAAGACTATAGACTACTCTATAGTCAAGACTATAGACTACTCTATAGTCAAGACTATAGACTACTCTATAGTCAAGACTATAGACTACTCTATAGTCAAGACTATAGACTACTCTATAGTCAAGATTATAGACTACTCTATAGTCAAGACTATAGACTACTCTATAGTCAAGACTGTAGACTACTCTATAGTCAAGACTATAGACTACTCTATAGTCAATACTATAGACTACTCCATAGTCAGGACTATAGACTACTCAATAGTCAAGACTATAGACTACTCTATAGTCAAGACTATAGACTACTCTATAGTCAATACTATAGACTACTCCATAGTCAGGACTATAGACTACTCCATAGTCAGGACTATAGACTACTCTATAGTCAAGACTATAGACTACTCTATAGTCAATACTATAGACTACTCCTTAGTCAGGACTATAGACTACTCTATAGTCAAGACTATGGACTACTCTATAGTCAAGTCTATAGACTACTCTATATTCAAGACTATAGACTACTCTATAGTTAAGACTATAAACTACTCTATAGTCAAGACGATAGACTACTCTGTAGTCAAGACGATAGAATACTCTATAGCCAAGACTATAGTCGTTTGACTATATCAACTATTCTATGTTCGAGGTTTTATTCCAATTCATATGCTAAATTATAGCCTATTATATAGTCTAGACTATTGTCTGTTCGATAGTCGAAATTATAGATTATATATATTTTCTAAATTGGGACTACTACTCTTAAGCCAATACTATTCACTATTCCAGAGTATAGTCTATGCTGTAATTGATACTATTGTATGTTCTATAGTCGATACTATAGCCTAGACTAGACTACAAGCAATACACTTGATAAAATTTTAGTTGAGTATATAATCCCAGCAAAAACTTGGTAATAACTTGCAATGTTCATTCTAATAACATAGAAGTGCTTTAATAACGTCTTATTTAAAATATGTCCTATGAATACTTTCTAATTCATTAGAGAATACATTAACTAATTTTTCGAATTACTTGTAAGTGATTGTAGTAACTATTTGCTAACAATGACATCACTATCATTTTAAAGTAATGACTAAAAATGCTAGTGGGTAAGTAAATTAAAATCTTAAATCTTTTAAAACTAATTTTACCATACTACCACTCTTAATTCAGTTTAAAAAAGAAACACAAATATTTTTAATTAAATATTAAAAATAAACATTCTACTATTAGTATTCCAGCACATTTGTTCGCTTATCTTGTAAAAATAATAATAAAAAAAATTTGCATGTTTAAATAACACTTAAAACATAAACACGACAACAATTATAATAACGAGTATACACATTTTTTTTTTTTAATTTTTCATATTAAAATTATTTTTATTTTTTTTAATATTAGCGTTATCTTGTATTAATCCAATTTCGTTTAATATGCAAGCGTTAAGCATACAAATGGAGGGGAATGTCGAAGAGACTTGAGTTTAATATAGCAAAAAAAAAAAAAATAAAATAGTTTAACTTTAAATTGATATAAGGATCAGGAATTTTAAAAATCATTGAAAAATTAAGTTTAATTAGTAAAATTTCATGAGATTCTTATGAATTAGTATCAAAATTAAGTCGATATCTCTGGGAGGGACTTATATGCCCATTTTCTCCATTTCGTGTTAAGAGCTCTATTGAATCTATTATAAATTTAAATAAAAGGGGTTTTTTGCATTGATTGAAGTTGATTTTATTATTATTATTGCTGGAATTTACAAATATGCATTTATAAGGTGGCATATATGGGGCGTTTATTTCAATACAAATTCATCAAATTGTTGCACTTTTAACAAAAATATAACACAGATTTCAACACGTACAATTTTTGTAAAATTAGTTCAAATAACAAATATAAAAATTCTATAAATATTAGTTTACATGATTATTGCATGCTTTAAACGATTAAGGTTTGAACAAAAATTTCGGATATTTAATTTATTAAAAATATTTTAAAATTCATTATGTGTTTTTTTTCCAAGAACTTAAATTAATAAATATATTTTTAATAAAGCCATTTATTTTATTACCAAATACATTTTAGCTTAAAACCATTTTTTAAATAAAAATATTTCCTTGTCCATTCAAGAAAAAGATTTAAAACACATAAATTTTACAAAATTATTTTTTACACTCTTTTTAAAATTGTCATAAAGTTTTTTTTTGAAGTTTTAAAAACCTATAAAATTTTTTTAAACATTTAGTTAATTTTGTCGTGTTACAATATGTTGACATTAAATGATTTGCAAGCTATTGCTCTTCCAAATGTGGCAGTTCTGGTACTCTCAGGTTGGTACAAAAAAAAAAAAAAAATATTTAATAGTTTCAATATGTCAAATAACAGCAAAGAATTTTTTAAAGAAGCACAACAAAATCCATAAAAAATTAGGCGGAAAATATTATTGTGCTAAAATATGTATGAAAAACTGGGCTGAACAATGTGGAGGGCCAAAATATAAATTAGAAAAATTGAGTATATTGACTATTGAATAGTTTGCCATTCAATAGTCAAGCCTATAGAACATTCTATAGTCGAGATTATAGACTACGGTTGGAACCATAGACTATTCTAAAGTCGAGACTATAGACTATTTAGTAGTTGAGAACATGGACTACTAGAGATACTATACTGTAGTTGAGACTATCGACTATACTATAGTCGACATCATAGACTATTCTACAGTCGAGACTATAGACCACTTTATAGTCGAGACTATAGACCACTCTATAGTCGAGCCTATAGAAAACTCTATAGTCGAGACTATAGACAACTCTATAGTCGAGACTATAGACAAATCTATAGTCGAGACTATAGACCACTATATAGTCAAACCTTCGATCACTCTACAGTCGAGACTGTAGACCACTCTATAGTCGAGAATATAGACCACTCTATAGTCGAGACTTTAGACCACTCTATAGTCGAGACTTTAGACCACTCTATAGTCGAGAATATAGACCACTCCATAGTCGACACTAAAGACTACTCTATAATCGAGACTATAGACCACCCTATAGTCAAACCTTAGACCACTCTATAGTCGGGATTATAGACCACTCTATAGTCGAGAAAGATCACTCCATAGTCGACACTAAAGACTACTCTATAGTCGAGACTATAGACCACTTTATAGTCGAGACTATAGACCACTTTATAGTCGAGACTATAGACCACTCTATAGTCTCGACTATAGATCACTCTATAGTCGAGACTATAGACCACTCTATAGTCGAGACTATAGACCACTCTATAGTCGAGACTATAGACCACTCTATAGTCGAGGCTGTAGACCACTCTATAGTCGAGACTATAGACCACTCTATAGTCGAGACTGTAGACCACTCTATAGTCGAGACTATAGACCACTCTATACTAGATACTATAAACCACTCTATAGTCGAGACTAAAGACCACTATATAGTCGAGACTATACAACACTCCATAGTCAAGATTGTAGACCACTCTTTAGTCGACACTATTCAGTCGAGACTATTAACCACTCTATTTAGAGCCACTCAGACCTGGGGTGCAAACACTTGTCTATCTCTGAATAGAATGCATAAGGTAATAAAATTAATTCTCACTACCAATATTAGAGACAGAGTATAAAAACCAAAACAATTTATTTAATGCATTCAACAAATGTAAGTAGTATGAGTACAACAGCAGCAACAACAACAACAGAAAAATTGCTGCAATAGCAACAAAACAAAAAAATTAAAAAAATCATAAATAAATAAAAAAGGTGTAAAGTTGATCTAAAAACGAAACATGTCTAGAAGTTTATGGTAGAGAGTAAATAGATAAAAAATGCACAAGGAGCAAAAAAAGAAAAACCACAAATTGAATTACAAGCAAAATTGATTTAATAATAAAAATACACACAAACAAACAAACACAATGAGAAATTTTCATAATGCAACATATTTAGCAACATGCCGAGTTAGCACAAGCAATTGAAGACAAACAGCAGCCACGCTGCAGATTGTTTGTTTGACTGGCTGTTGCAAGCATTTATGTTCAAATATATAGATGGATGGTTGGTTCATTGGTTTGATTGTATGGATGGATGTATGGATGGAATGATCATAATGATTGTCGCCTATTTTATGGATTTTTTTGCGCTGCTTTATTTCTGTTTTTGTTTTAATTTCATTTAAGTTTTTAAACATATTACAACGTAATAAGAAATATTCTTGCTATGCTTTTGTGTGTTGCAAACTACACCAACGAATCATGTGGCAAGTATGTCTCATACTCTCACTCATTCTACAATTGCAATATTTATTCCATCCACTCCATTCAAAATCGTCGTAATACGTTGAAATGTTGAAAGAGGGAAATAATATAAAAACAAACATTATGTCATGTTGTATGGTTGTTGCTGCTACTACCACACTAGTGCTGCTGCTGTTGTTGTTTTAACTTGTTGCTGAGTTGTGAGTTGCTAACAATTTGCAATGACAATTGTACGCGTGCCATCATAATCATAAATGTGTTGCCTCGCAATTGTTGTTATTGTTGCAGCACTCTTAATATTGTATTTAAGTATGTATGTAAGTATTTGCTACACCATTCCCTAGCCAGTAGTAAATGCAACATACTATTGCTTTAGCTAAAGATGATGATGTATCTGCAGCATCTTCACGACATACACAAGTTTGTGTGCAGGTACTTAGTCGTATGATCAACATGATCATTTAGTTGGTTGCTTGGTTGTTTCTTTCCTCCATTCGATTTATATTTTGGTTTGCTTAGCTGAAGAACAGGAGAATCGCATTTGTAGCATTTCTTGACTAATAGCTACTTATTGTTTTTGGTTAATGGATATCAAAATGGATTTAATTGCCCCATTTATGGTTATGCAGGGCTTTCATAAATTATACTTAATATGGTTGAGGTTTTACTAAAGTTTTGTGTAAATGATTTGTTTTAATGTGACATTTATTGTTTCTGTTTTATTTTATTAAGTTTTTTTTTGCTTCTTTTATATTTAGATTTTTTAAATTAACAGCAGAAGGATTGCTGTTTATTTGTAAGATTTCTTATTACTTTTTTCCTTTATTGTGTCAACTCCATTTTATTTTAATGGAAAAAGATGGTGAAAAATTAACCATGGTAATCATTACCATATTTATGCAATGAGCTGGTAGTTAACTTTTAAATATGGTGAATATTTTAGCTTTAAGATTAATTAATTATAAAATCTTATATATTTTGATGGACATGTTGGAAAATATTTAGAAAATGTTTGTTTGGAACTGAGAAAATAAATTTTCGACACTTATTCTCACAGTTTATGGAAAAATTTTGAAAACATTCACATATAAGCACAAAACTAGAACAGAACTAGAACTGAACTAGAACTGAACTAGAACTGAACTAGAACTGAACTAGAACTGAACTAGAACTGAACTAGAACTGAACTAGAACTGAACTAGAACTGAACTAGAACTGAACTAGAACTGAACTAGAACTGAACTAGAACTGAACTAGAACTGAACTAGAACTGATCTTTTGTAAAAAAATATTTTTGTTATTTTTAACAACTTCAAGTCCAGTAGACTTAAAAAGGACCTATGTATAGCAAAAGATGTATAGCTTTACATAGTAGTTTGTACTTTACAAAAAACATAACGTAATGTAAAATTCTTATTACAGCTAGTTAAACAACAGGTGAATATTTTATAGTTTATTTAATACTAATTGCCAATGTACATATTTTTAGAATTACCCTGTAGTACAGCAGTTGCTGGCAGTTGCAAGTACAAAACAAAGATAAGTTAATCTTCGTTTTGTTTTTTTTTTTCTTACACAAAAACAAAAAAAAAACTATTTGTCTAGCATTTCCTCTATTTCTACGTTTTTCTTTGTAGTTTGTTTTCAGTTCTCTCTTAATGTTCCTGCTGACAAATGTGTGGATGTATGTACTATTGTCTTGACCCTTCTTCCGGTTTCATATCCCTAAATGTTTAAATTTCATATGTTACCATTTGTATAACGATCCTCTTTTTTTTTTTTTTTTTTTTTTGTTTAGGTACGATCATACACAATGTTGTTAATGTTTTATATGACACAATTACTTTTTTTGTATGTCATTTACTTACTTTCTTACTTACTTACTACTTGTATGTCACATGACCTTATTGTTTGGTTTTCATTATTCGTTTTTTCTCGTTTTTGTGTCATATCTTTCCGATGATCGTGCTAATATTGTAGGCAAAAAGGTGCTCTAATGATCATTTCTTTTGTATTTGTCTCGTTTGTCTCTTATGTGAATTTAAGTGCCTCCTGGTTGCATATTTAAAAGAAAATTTGTCGTTAATGATCATAAATTATGGGATAATCCTATTTAATGTTTATTTCCTGATCAGTGCCCTGATATCAAAAAGAGATTATATAATGAAATATTGTTTTGAGAAAATTTGCTAGGATTTAATACATAATTAAGATTTTAGAGGTATTTTAGGTACCTACACACCTTTAAAGAAAACCCGAATTAAATTAGGTTGAATTTTTTTAACTATATTCAGACACTGAGTTGTAATGAGTAGAATTTTGATAAATTTTCCTTTGTAATTTAATTAAAAGATTTGAGATAGATGTATGAAAAAAAGATTCAAGACAGTAAAACATCTTATGTGTTAAAATGGATAAATTTTATATTTGTTAAACACTAATATATGTCTCTATACTTCATTAAGACAAGACCACCTTTAAAAAAAACACAAACTTTCGCTTTTAATTTGTTGTCATATATTCCAATGTTTTTCTTTTCTCTCTTTTTACTAATCATTCACATTGTCCCCTCCCTGGTGCTGCTGCTGCCTTTTCAGTCCTTTGTCAGCCAAATGTTATTTGCTGTTAACTGCCAGTATGTTGTAAGTAATACTTACTTACAACTTACTGCATATTCAATATGTATGTTGTACATTCTATGTAAGTATTATCATCACCAGAAGGCGTCTAACTTCCCTTTGTCGTTAACGGTTTGTCACAGTTGAGGAAATACAATAAACGTTTAAAGTACGAAACACAGAAAATGTAGACAGACAACAACAACAGAAAAAAAGTATTACATTGGTGTACTACCACAGCATTGAAGTTCTTGTAACGAATAATACTTATTTAGATAGAAACTTTCAAACAAATTCATGTAATAAAACGATGCTTCTTTTAGTCTGTGTCAAAAGTAATTGTGAATGTAATGTTTTATTATATTGTTGACAACACTTAAATTGTATTGAAAGCGAATTCTTTGGTGATCTTTGGCGAATATTTATATTGTGGAATGAGGTTTCACACAAACATAACGTTACTTCACACATTTTCTATGATTAAAATATCATATATGCATGTCCGAATTAGTGATCGGTTTATTATAGCCACACACTTCAAAGTATTGGTCATAGATCGATATTATTATATACAGTGTTGTTCGAAACCTAAGCAACTTTTTTTGACATTGTATACAAAGTGCTATATTTTCTATTTAATTGTTTTATTCAAAATTAACAACAACTTACTTTATTGCGATTTTCATGACGCATGATAATGAACCCAAACCTTTGGCAAAGTTGATCTAAGAGTAGTTATCGAGTAATGGAACCCAAATTATTTGATTGTCCTTCCAAAATCTTCCGACTCAAGTCCCTTAGAGATGCTGTTCGGCATTCTGTTGCGATGGGTCGAAACTTGCAATTTTAGAAAACATTGAAACTTGCGAATGGCTTAAAATCCGCTTGGGATTCATTACGAACTACATTAGTAACTAATCTATTCCATAAAGGTGTTGGAACTAAAAAAGTACCAAATATTTTCATAAGAAGATCAAGCAATATCGGTCCACGTGTTCACATAGCCCCCATACAAGAGGCTCCTTGTAATACAACGTAAACGCATATGCTAAAGCAGCAATTAATTTTTACTGCAGTTAGATTTATGTCCACAAAAGTATGGCGAATATAGGCCGATAATAGATCATTCCCCTATAGAAAGTACCTCTTCAGAAAATTACTATAATGCCCGATTCTGATATAAAACAAGTAAGATATATATTTACAAAAATATAATGTGATTTAGTTGCCATAACAAAGCATTCAAGTTGAATCGTGCCTTGCTTCAGATATACTTAAGCCGTTTATTGTTGAAAAAAATTATGGACATTTAAGAGATATTTTTATGGGGGCTTTTCATAGAGGCTAGGGTCATATGAGGACCTATTATTATAGAATGCGTGAAGGTCATCAAGTCTTGTATAGAACTTGGATTTGCAGCTTTTTGTCGAGTTATGAGTATATCAAACATAATTATAAACTTATTCGGCGGGTTCAGTTGTATGGGGGCTAGGTGAAGTAATGAACCGATGTAAACCATTTTCAACAGGCTTCGTCTACGGTACCATTAGAAGATCATGTACCAAATTTCATTGAATTATCTTCAAAATTGCGACCTGTAGTTTGATTACAAAGTTTACATGGACGTACGTAGCTAAATCGACTCAGAAAATGATTCTGAGTCGAGGTGGGTATAGGACCAATATTATTATGCGTTTCAAACATCAGCACAAACCCAATATACATTCCCCACTAAAGTGGGTAGGGTATAAATACCATGTCTGTAAAATCCGACATAAACAAGTGCTATTATAAAGGAAATAATTTTATAAGGATCGGTTCATAATAGACCCTACCTTAATATAAAGCCCCTTTATAAAATTACATTAAAATGCACTTCTGACTTAGAAATACGAGTACAGTGATGAAATTCGACACAAAAGGTTTCATATGAACCGAAATCTCTTTACAAAATGTTATAATGATCAGTTTATAATTAACCCATTATGTCCACAGTTTATAATTAACTCATTATGTCCACAAAAATCATTTTCCAAAAGAAAGCTAATAAAGGTCCATAGTAAGAACTTCCCCTTCTCCTATATCTCTTCCAAAAACTACTATAACATAAACAAGTGCTATTCTAACGGAAATCATTTTAAACAATTTTAAAAGGATCGGCTCATAATTGACTCAGCTTTTCATAAAAAGGCCCTTTAGAAAACTATGAAGTTCCCTTTAGAAAATGAATTTATCACTGTCACATTATTACTGTCGTAATAATATTAGTAAAGCGATGAAATTCAACATCGAAACATTCTCACCCTACCCCTTCTACCCTTTTAAAAACTTAATCCAAATTTTATATAACGAAATTTATATGAACCAAAATCTTTCTATATGGAATAGCCCATTATTGACGATTGTAATTATATAAGATCCCCTTTAGAAAATGATGCATGTAATACCCTCTCACAGGAAATCAGTTTCTAACTAAGAAATTATACCAAAAGCTTAACTTCCTTATTTATAAACATTTATCAAAGGTTTATAAAACAAATTTTGTATGAAAATTTGATTTATAAACTTTTGATGAAAGTATATGAATAAGATCCTAAGCATTTAAGCAATTTGATTGAGTTGAAAAATAATAATTACCAAAGGGAACTTGGTCCATAATTGAACCAATTCTTTTCATTAAAAGCTTTCAAATCACCCTGACTTTTATTTTATTTAAACAATCAAAGTCTATATAAAGGGCCACGTTCCCGAACTGAATTTTTCTCTACGATATATGATTTGATAGTGGGTATATAAATAAAAGTTGAGTGTTATTTATTTGGAATAACATTACTCCCAAGATATTTGCCCAATTCACAATCGATGTCGTATCGTTGTAGCGTTGTATGTCATAAAATTTTTCAAATAAAATTTTTCGAAACAAAAACAAATCAATAATAAAAAAAATTACGACATACTACGATACAACCGTACAACACCGATTGTGAATTGAACAATTATGTTTTTGAAACATTTATAATAATTTTATAAATTTTTATACCAATCGCACGAATGATCTGAAGCACAATCAGCTTAGAAAATAATTCTCAAAATAGAAAACTAATAGCAAATTTTGAGCTGAAAAAAATCTATTGAACTAATTGATCAAAATAAATCTTTTTCGCAACATTAGTACAAATTTGAAAATTTCTGTTACATTTCATTGAAAACAAAAAACTGTAAAAAGATCTTTCGGTATTAAAAATTTTGTTAACTATTTTCTGTTAATTATGTTAATCCTATTTTGAAAAAAAAAAAAACTAATCTTGGTAATAGGATACAAAACAAACATCCTACAAACTTCCTAATAATCCCCATAAAGGCTGCTGCCATAAATGACAACTGATCAAGCAAAGAGAAATTAAAGGATCAATCAAACAAACAACTCAAAGATTAAGATAACTCTCAAAACTAAAACTCAACTCTTTCCTTTTTCAAAATAAAGAATTGCCGTCGGTATTATAAAAGATCGTTATTAACATTTTTTCTCTCTCTCTCTCTCTCTCTCTCTCTCTCTCTTTTAAACCGCTTTTGTAACATACAACGTGAGAGTAAAGTATAGAGAGCTCTAACAAAATATCACCTCATCTTGTCAAATATTAATGTGTGATTTTTTTTCTTTTATTTTGCTAAATGTCTTTCAAATAACTGAAATAAATATTAATGTTTATCTCTTAAGTCCAAAGTATGTTTGTAAGCAAATGTCTATGTAATTGTTAGTCTATATACATATGTATGTATGTGTGTGTATCTCTGTCTTGAGCCTAAGTTTCTTAAATATTTATGTATGAAGAAAGAAAAAACTACAAAAACAAAATACCTAACACTAAGAAACTATGACTATGCGTCAACATTAATTTACTGTCAGTTTTTTTCTTTAAGCCGGATTTAGTTAAGCAGCTCAACAACTCCGTTTTAACAAACACCCAACCAACACTAACAACAAAAGTGATATTTTTTTTCTTTACTTTACTTCCAACTATACCCCTCTTCCTCTAAGTCGTTTGCTTGTCTTTAGCATCAAGCATTTCCTCAAATAAAAATTTTGTTTGTTTGTTAGACCAACATCAGCAAAATCTTATTTCTGTTGTATTAAGAAAAAAATGTTTATTAATTTTTATAAATTCTCATTTTTTTCATCTTTTGAATGTCTTGACTTCTAGTGTTTATAAAAATTTAATCTCTTTTGTGGATGCTTGCTAGTGATCATCATCATTTACACTTGAACAAAAAAAAAAAAGAGTCAATGATATAAGTAAAGAAAACATAAGGCTGAAAGACGTTACTGTGTTAAGTATTTCGGATGGCAAGTTGTTAGAAAATACAGAATATTATACTGAACTATAGACTTAACTATAGTTGAAACTATTGATTATCATATAGACTGGGCTATAGTCTGTACTATAGAATAAATTATAATCCGGACTATAAAACATACCATGACCTCCACTATAGCATATATTATAGACTGGACTATAGAAAAAATATATTCTGGAATATAGAATAGGCTAAAGTCTGAACTATAAAATAGACTATAGTCTGTATTATATAATAGATTCAAGTCCGGACTATAGAATAAACTATAGTCTGAACCATAGAATAGACAATAGTCTGGACTATAGAATAGACTATAGTCTGGACTATAGAATAAACTATAGACTGAGCAACAGAATAGAATATAGTCTAAACCATAAAAAAGACTATAGTCAAGACTGTAGAATGGACTATAGAATAGAATATAGTCTGGACTGTAGAATAGACTATTTTCTGGACTATAGAGTAAACTATAGTCTAAACTACTGGACTATAAAATATACTATAGTCTAGACTATAGATTAGACTATAGTCTGGACTATAGATTAAACTATAGTCTGGACTATAGTCTGGATTATAGAATAGAATATAATCTGGACTATAGAACATAATCTGGACGATAGAATATAGTCTGGACTATATAATATACTATAGTCTGGAATATAGTTTAGACTTTATTCTGGACTGTAGCATAAAATATAGTCTGGACTATAGCATAGAATATAATCTGGACTACGGAATAGACTATAGTCTGGACTACAGAATAAACATAGATAGATAGTCTTGACTATAGATTAGACTATAGTCTGGACTATAGATTAGACAATAGTCTGGACTTAGATTAGACTATATTATGGACTATAGAATAAACAATATTCTGGACTATAGAATATACAATAGTCTGAACTATAGAATAGACTAGTCTGGACTATAGAATATACTGTAATCTGGACTATAGAATATATTATAGTCTCCACTATAAGATAATATATAGTCTAGACTATAGAATAATATATAGTCTAAGCTATAGAATTATATATAGTCTGGAGTATAGAATAGAATAAAGTCTGGACTATAGTATAGACTATATTCTGGACTATCGAATAAATTTTAGCCTGGACTATAGCATATTCTATACACTGAGCAATAGAATATAGTCCAGACTATAGAACAGACTGTAGTCTATACTATAAAATAGACTATAGTCTAGACTATAATATAGACAATAGTCTGGACTATAGAATAGACTATAGTCTGGACTATAGAATAGACTGCTGTCTGGACTATAGAATAGAATATAGTCTGGACTATAGAATAGAATATAGTCTGGACTAAAAAATAGACTATTGTCTGGACTATAGAATAGGCTATAGTCTGCACTATAGAATAAATTGTATTATAGACTATAAAATAGACTATGGTCTGGACTATAGAATAGATTATAGTCTGGTCTATAGAATAGGTTATAGTCTGAACTATAGAAGAGTGGATTATTGAATTTTTAAGGAATAACATCGCTTCCAAAATACCTGAATCTAACTTCGATAATTGGCTGGCAGTGACAAAGAGAGTGTTCCAAAAGTGCCCTCTTCAAAAGCTCTTTATATTTGTCTAAATCCTCAGGTCGAATTTTATATAGCTATGGACTACTATAGACTAAACTGCAGTCTGGACTTTAGAATAGGCTATGGATGGGATTATAGTCAAGAATACAGCCGCCGTGTTTATTTTTATGAACGACAATTTCTGAAAAAATTCTTCTCCTACACAAGAATTGTCAAAGAATATTATCGTTCTTAACGAATACTCTCTTGAAATGCCCCTCCAAAGCCAATGATCTTGTTTTGAGTTAATTCACGGTTATATTAGTCATTTACTCTAGTTAATACCTTAAGTAACCAGATAGTATTTCGCTTCTCTTTCTTGAACAATCCTTTTCATTTTTATATTCGTTGTGCTATTAAAGAAGCTTAAATATTAAGAAATCAAAAAAAAAAAATCGGATTTAAACAATGACTTGTGAAAATATCGAAATTCATCAGTGGTAATTAAGAGAATTAACCACACATACAAATATTTAAGCTGTATTAGTTACTGTGTGGTAAAGGGTGTACATTTAAACCTTAAAAAAATAAAAAAAAAATTGTTTTACTTTCCCGCAAAATAAAAATTGTTTCAATTTTTTAAAAACATTTGGATTTTGTAATTTCTTCTCCAAGGGCTCATTATGTAAGCACATTTAATGTGTCACTTTTTCCTTTGCTTTTCACTATTTGTTCATATTCCGGATAAAACCTATAAATTCCTCATACCCTCCTTAGCCAAAGCCTTTAATTCAATTACAATTCTTCACTTTAGTTTGTCTATAATTGTTACTATTTTTTTATAGTATTAAAGGTCAAATTGTCATAAATAAAAAAAAAACAAATTCAATCAATATAGCCTACACTAGATATAAGAAAAACATATTTGCGTGTTTTGTAATCCAGGTGAAGAGATTTTCCTAATACTCGTATGTCAAACATTAGAAATTCTTTTAAACTACATTTTCCAAACATGCATTTGAAATCCCTTATTGTGCAATCTTTGAAAGCTAGACAGACTACGAATGCAAAGTATATAGTAACAATGACATTCATTAAATCAAAAGTAACTATTTTAGTTAATTTAAATTCGAACAAAATAATTTAATCGATAAAAAAATATATCTAAAAATATTTCAGTTGCTTAAGAAATTAGGTAAAATCTAATCTACAATAAAGAACATTTGAATTGGAAACTAAAAGTTCCCTGAAATTATGCCCCTAAGAGAGTTATATCATGTTTGAAAGTGATACAAAATAATAGAGAGTGTGGGCTATAGAGACTATAGTTTCTGCACTATCGAGACTGTGGATTTAAAGACTATAGTCTGTGTCAGGAGTAGCAAATGAAATTTTCAAATTGTATAAAACTAATCAATATTTGTAGTACGGTAGTCAATTTAATAATCTATTCACAAGACAAAATGCTTTAACGTGACAATAATCTAGTATATAGAGTTTTTATACTAGTCCAAAGACTAATTCAGAAATACTTTAGACGTCTAGTTAAAAGTAATTAAAAACTATAGATTAGTCAACATTTGACATCATTTAGTCAATAGAATGATTCTTAGGCCGGCCAATAGATAGACAACTAGACAAAATACTTGCCTATAGATTATTTAGTAGTCTATAGAATAGCCCATATACTACTCCAAAGAATAGAAAAGCGATCGAAAAAAAGCTTTAAGTTATGATATCTTTCAGTATTCTTTACAATATCCTCTTCCGAAGTTTAGTAAAAATTTAACCGAAGTCGGTAGTTCTTTAAACTTCCCAGTAAAAACTCGGTAATCGGTTGTATTTCCATAACCACTTACTTTTCAATGACAACTACTTACCGTCTTCATTACTCAGCAGTACTATAGTAATAACTTTCTGTGCAAAGGGATTTTATTAGCTTTTTAAAACATTACTTTTCATTGTAAGTTTTGTGTTTGTGTTAAAAATACAGTATGTTAGTGGTTAGTGTCGGAGTCTGGTAGACCGGAGGTGGTGGGTTCGATTCCCACCCGTGGCATTGGATAAGGAGCGCACAACAGGCCCGATAGTGGCCTAGGTGTATTTCTACGGATTTGATGTGTTTACATACTCCTTTCAAACTAACTAACAATAATTTAATATTTTAAAATTTTACAAAATGGGTCATTAGTATACCTTTGTACTTTTGTAGTCAAATTGTACCAAAAAAGTACAATTGTACCTATTGTACCTTAAACGAAGGTGAAGGGTATAAAAATATACATTGCGTCCGTACAGGTTAATCAACTCTTCAAGGGTCCACGAAGCAAAAAACAGTGGGAACTGCTAAATCATAAAGACTATATATCTTAAATAGTTAATATACATCCTTAATCCGATACAAATCATATTGTGTTCCAAATCTGCTTAAAACTTCGGAAACTTTTTTTAAGACCCATTTCGAAGCGATTACAGAACATATTGTAGATCAAGGATAAGGAGGTTTTAAGAGGATATTAGCGTCATCAAAGCTAGTATAGAACTTGGTTTTGCAGCTTTTTATCGAGATACGAATATATTAAGCATAATTATGAACTTAAAAGCCCTATTCGTCGGCTTCAGTTGTATGGGGGCTAAGCCGACAGATTTTAAGAATTTTCAATATGCTTCGTCCCTGGGACAATAGAAGATAATGTGAAAAATTTCAATATATTATCTATTATCTGTAGTTTGATTACAAGATTGACATAGACGGACGGACATAGCTAAATATACTCAGACAATGATAATTCTGAGCCAATTGGGGTACTTTAAGGCAAGTTTAGGGCCAATATTATTATGCGTTATAGACATCAGCACAAACCGAATATAACCTCCCCACTAAAGTGATGTAGGGTACAAAAACATTCAGCATAAACGTAATGTACTATTTCACTGAAATATTATCAAAATCCCTCAAAAGATATACAATTTTCAAATGTATTAATCTAATCGCTCTTTAGTTATTATAATTAAGTAATTTGTATTATCGTGTTATTGTTGTTTTAAGATAAATAATTGTCGTTTAATTAATTTAGTGTACTAAAATTAAAAAGATATAAGGTGGAACATACCATTGACCACCACGACCAAAAAAAAAAAAAAAATGATAGTATAAACTTAATATTAGTTGGTTATAGATAAAGACACGATAAATTTCAACGTTTTTAAGTGTTAAATGTTAAGCTAACTCAGGGGTCCAAATTAACAATGGAGGGGGTTTACAGCTCCCTAGATTTTAAAACATTAGTTTTAGCTGATATTTGTCAACGAAAACATATTTAGTTCAAATAACTGGAATTTCAGATTATGTCATAGTCTAGTAGTAGATATTTGATATGTAGTTTGTTTTTTTTTAGTAAATCATCTTTGGCGCCTTTCAAACATACATCAATTTCGATGTCTACAATTTAAGTACATTTTAGTTCATATGTGAGTAAATAAAGTTTGATTAAGTTATTAATTTTATCTTTATTTTGTAAACCATACAATATCGTTAATTATTTAGCATTGTTGTACAAACATGAGCATATTCATATTACTTTAGCTAAGTATTTGCTTTTATAATATACTTTATAACACCTTAATCGGTATTTCCTTTTTTTAGAATTTAATCAACATTATTTTAGATTATTCATAGTTGACCATATAATAATTGTTTTATATATTGCAATTAATACGATAAACAATTGGTTAAACAATTTATGATGATAATTAGCTATTGCAAGCATTATGAAATGAACTAACTGAATATTTTAAAAATTCGATGAAATTAGAACTTTGATCCCATATTAAGATATCTTAAGGAAGGAAGTTGATATAACATATCAAAGATATCTGCTTGGGTTTATAACTTCTTAAAAATGGTCAGACCGAAACTTTACAAAATTGTAGACCAGATTTGAGATTTAAGCACAGCTCAAGCCAAACCATTGTAAACATTATTGGTCTCAGGTCTTCGACTTTTTTTGCAAACTAAGTTGCTCAATATAATCCAACTTATATTCTTTAGTTCATATCCTCAACACAGTTCCCACAGTGTCATGTGAAACACATTTTTTGACAAATACCGATTAGCTCATTTCAAAATATTGAAAATATATGTATTTCTTAAAAAACGGATATTTATCTCACATTTTGTTTAAATTCAATTAAAACATTTTTTTTATATGATTAATGATTTAAATTTCATTCATTATTTTGTTTACTATTCATTGATTTCTTGTTTTTATTCGGTTTGAAATTTACAGTGTCACCTGTAGATTTTTGTTATAGAGTTATATACAAGTAACAACATACAAAACACACGACCATACATATATGCCAGATTTAATAATATATACAACCTGTATATAGTCCACACATTTCTTTTTTTTTTTTTTTTGTAAAGACCAGTAGTCAAATGTGCATTTAATGGTTGCCATAATGTGTCTTTAATATGATGATTGTTTTTTTTTTCCTCTTTCACCATTGTTAACATGGATACCACCAACAACAAGAAAATGTTATAAATAACAAATGATAGTTTTCATTCACACCGATTTCGTCGTTTTTTTCAGTTCATCGGTTTATTTGGTTTTATACAAAAAACAAAAAAAAAACTATTTTACTTTAGGTGATTTGTACTTATGAATATAGCAGAGGGTCTTTTAGTGATTTTTTTCTCTTTAGTTTTAAACCGAATCATTGCCTTCCGTCTTAACACCTTTTTGTAATAGTTTCATAATTGTAGTAAATAGATATACGAGGGTTGTATGGAAATGTTTAGAAACATATAGGAAATCGGTATCAAAGTGAATAAGTAATAATGGAATCTTAAATTGTGCTGGAAGTTGTTCTATTCTTGTGATCGCAGAATTACTGTAGACTTGGATTTGGAGTCTTGAGGAAGTATGATATCAACAAACAGGTATACGAATGGACATACATATGGACAAACATTTTCAAGAAGTTATGTATGTATGTATGTATGTATGTATGTATGTATGTATGTATGTATGTATGTATGTATGTATGTATGTATGTATGTATGTATGTATGTATGTATGTATGTACATGCATACATACATACATACATACATACATACATACATACATACATACATAACTTCTTGAAAATGTTTGTCCATATGTATGTCCATTCGTATACCTGTTTGTTGATATCATACTTCCTCAAGACTCCAAATCCAAGTATGTATGTATGTATGTATGTATGTATGTATGTATGTATGTATGTATGTATGTATGTATGTATGTATGTATGTATATATGTATGTATGTATGTATGTATGTATGTATGTATGTAACTAACTAACTAAGTAAGTAACTCTCTAACTAACTAACTAACTAACTAACTAACTAACTAACTAACTAAATAACTAACTAACTAAGTAACTAACTAACTAACTAACTAACTAACTAACTAACTAACTAACTAACTAACTAACTAACTAACTAACTAACTAACTAACTAACTAACTAACTAACTAACTAACTAACTAACAAACTAACTAACTAACTAACTAACTAACTAACTAACTAACTGACTAACTAACTAACTAACTAACTAACTAACTAACTAACTAACTAACTAACTAACTGACTAACTAACTGACTAACTAACTAACTAACTAACTAACTAACTAACTAACTAACTAACTAACTAATTAACTAGTAAAGTAACTAACTGGTAAACTAACGTGATTATTTTAACACAGACTCATAAAATTAACTTGTTTTATTCCAAATTCACTACTTCTTAAGCCATTCTCAAGAAGTTACTTTTATGTAGCTTTTTCGGAACTTGATGATTTTAACACAAACTTATCATAGGAGGGATGAACTTTTTATTTGATACCGAATTCACTACTTCTTAAGTCATTCTCCAGAAGTTATTTTTATGTAGCTTTTTCGGAACTTTTGTCAACGACCTGCTAAATTGATGATTTTAACACAAACTTATCATAAAAGGGATGAACTTTTTATTTGATTCCAAATTCACTACTTCTTAAGTCATTCTCAAGAAGTTATTTTTATGTAGTTATTTCGGAACTTTTGTCAACGACCTCATCAATTTATAATTCTAACACAAACTTTTCAAAGGAGGGATGAACTTTTCATTTAATTCAAAATTCACTACTTCTTAAGTCATTTTCAAGAAGTTGTTTTTACGTAGACTTTTCGAAAGTTTTTGCAACAATCTCCTAAATTGATGATTTCAACACAAACTTATCATAGGATGGATGAACTTTTTACATAATTCCAAATCTACTACTTCTTAAATCATTCTTAAAACTTTTTTTTTGTAGCTTATTCGGAAGTTATTTGGAAGTAGAGTGCATATAATTTAGCTTAAATTATATTAACATTAATAAGGGAAATTAAAACATTTAGGAGCATATCTATTCAGCATAAAAAATGGAGAATTGTATTCGCTTTTTCGGAAGATAATAAACATGACTTCTACAGAAAATAAACAAAATTCACCTAGTGCTGCTTTTGATCTGACAATAAATGTTATTCTTCAGAAAATATTTCGTTTTATTTTGCTATGATCATACATTTTCCAACCAACCTTCGTATAACTCATATTTCTTCTAAATGTATTTTTGTTTGTGTAAAATAATTTTTAAAAGTATTTGTGCTGGTTTCTTGCATTTGATCTTTTCTTCATATAGATTTTTGCTGCTTTAAGCGTCACATTTATTTGGGATTATTTCTATACATACAATTTACATACATATATACACCTTATACTACTCATACTTCTACTTTTACTATACTTAAGATTTATTTTTTTTATTATTATTTCTTTGTATAGATTTTGCTGGGCTTTTTACCCATTTTTTTTATTCGTCTTTTACACGTTTTGTATCTTATTGTTGTTGTTATTGTTGCCTCTCTTTTCTTCTTTATCGCCTCGTTTGCTGTAGTACATATTCCAAAAAAGTCTTAACAGTCATTATAAAAATTTATTAATTATTCAAATCCGATTGGATTATAATAATTTATAATGCTTAGTTGACGTATTTATACATGATTTTTTGTTTTTGTTTCTTTTGTATTTTTTCTCTACATTTTAATATTTATTCCATATACAAATTCATACGTAAACGACTTAACTGCATATGTATGGATTTAAGTTTTAAGAGAGTGAAGAAAAAAAATGTAAATAAATATTTAATCGTATGTAGGTAAATTTATATATATTAAGATTGATCGGTATAAGGAATGCCCTATATAGAATTTTGAAATAAGGTGCTAGATAGCATTAGAACTGAAGCTACAAGTAAAAAAATTTATTTTTATAGCCTCATATAAGATCTTCACAAAACCTTCATAATGGATTTATAAATTAGTTTTATAATAACGTTTATACATACATATTTATGTACATCATTGCACAGTCGTACAGAAACTTTTTTTAGACAATTTTAGTATTTATCAAAATATTGGAGATAACCCTTTTTATACCCTCCACCACCATCAGTGGTGATAGAGGGTATATATAACTTTGTCATTCCGTGTGTAACACCAAGAAATATTCATCTGAGACCCAACAAAGTATATATATTCTGGGTCCTTATCAAATTCTGAGTCGATCTAGCTATGTCCGTCTGTCCGTCTGTCCGTCTGTCCGTCTGTCTGTGTAAAACACGCTCACGATAAAACGAAGCAATAGAATTTAACCAAATTCACCCAAAATGTTCTTTGTTTTCCTAAGTTGTTTGGTATTGAAAATGGGCAAAATCGGTTCACATCGGGAAAAGTTATGAATCAAAATTTGAAACAACCTCGAAAAAAATAGGCATTTTTTACACATTCTGATATAATTTTCTCGAAAACTATGCAAGATAATTCCATAAAAATTGGCATACATTCGTTTCCACACAAGAGCTTAATCTTTGCGTAAAATCGTCAGAATCGGTCCACAATTTCATATACCTCCCATACAAAAGTACAAATTCCCGGAAATTTGGTTTTTTGTTAATAACTTCCGTCGTAATGCCGATATTTTCACAAAATTTTAGAAATTGAAATCTTTTGACAATAGAATTTATTTAGAGGAAAACTTTTTTTGGTGGGTCCATAATTGGTCATAGCTCCCATACAAGGTCCCCTCCCGAAAATCACTTAAACGTGCACAACTCATTACTAAATTAAGATATCGATATAAAATTTGGTATAAGTATTGCTTTTATATACAGAAATATTACAATGAAAGCTTTTTTGGATCGGTCCATAATTGGTTATAGCTCCCATACAAGGTCCCCTCCCGAAAATCAGTTAAACCCGCATAACTCATTACTAAATTAAGATATCGTTATAAAATTTGGTACAAGTATTGCTCTTATATACAGAAATATTACAATGAAAGATTTTTTGGATCGGTCCATATTTGGTAATAGCTCCCATACAAGGTCCCCTTCGAAAATCACTTAAACGCGCATAATTCTTTATTAAATCAAGATATCGATATAAAATTTGGTACAAGTATTGCTTTTATATACATAAACATTACAATAAAAGATTTTTTGGATCGGTCCATATTTCGTCATAGCTCCCATAGAAGGTCCCCTCCCGAAAATCACTTAAACGCGCATAACTCATTACTAAATTAAGATATCGATATAAAATTTGGTACAAATAATGATGTTATATACAGAAATATTACAATGAAAGTTTTTTTGGATCGGTCCATAATTGGTCATAGCTCCCATAAAAGGCCCCCTCCCGAAAATCACTTAAACGCACATAACCCATTACTAAACTAAGATATCGATATAAAATTTGGTACAAGTATTGCTCTTATATACAAATATAATACAATTGAAGATTTTTTTCGATCGGTCCATATTTGGTCATAGCTCCCGTACAAGGTCCCCTCCCGAAAATCACTTAAACGCACATAACCCATTACTTAAATAAGATATCGATATAAAATTTGGTACAAGTTTTGCTCTTATATACAGAAATATTAAAATTAAATCTTTTTTGGATCGGTCCATAATTGGTCATAGCTCCCATACAAGGTCCCCTCCCGAAAATCACTTAAACGCGCATAACTCATTACTATATTAAGATATAAACATAAAATTTGGTACAAGTATTGCTCTTATACACAAAAATATTACAATGAAAGATTTTTTGGATCGGTCCATAATTGGTCATAGCTCCCATATAAGCCCCCCTCCCGAAATCACTTAAACGCGCATTACTCATTACCAAAGATATCGATATTAAATTTGGTATAAATATTGATCTTATATACAGAAATATAACTATGAAAGTTTTTTGGATCGGTCCATAATTGGTCATAGCTCCCATGCAAGGTTCCCTTCCGAAAATCATAAAAAACTCACATAACTCATAACCAAATATTGATATGCATACATTTATCAAAAATATTGCTCTTATATACATAAATTCACTATAAAAGTGTTTTACGATCGGTCCATATTTGGTCATAGCTCTCATACTAGGTCCAGAAAATCACTTAGAATCACAATATTTATTACCAAGTAATGATATAGATACAGAATTCTGAAATTTTGTCTTTATATACATAATTGGACATAGCTCCCATACAAAGTCCTTTTACGAAAATCTCTTAAACGCACATTACTTATTACCAAATTAAGCTATTGATACATTATTTGGCAAAAATATTAGTTTTGTATACTTCTATTTCTCCTATATTAGGGGCAGGTCCCTAAAAGCGCTTTAACCGTATTTAAAGAGCATTATCAATTTGTGTTGAACAATATTTTGTGTAGAACATAATTATAAATGTAGTTGTATTTTGAAAATCTCTAAATCTTTCATATACATTCATACAAATTACACGCAAATTGTTAAATTTCTAATGTTCAATAAATCTTGGAATTGTAATAGATTTAACTTTTTGGATTTTTTCTATTAAAGACATGAGAAAACTTATTTTTACAAATATTTGACCAATTAGAAAATTAGTAACATAAAAGTAGCTGGTGGAGGGTATTTAAGATTCGGCACAGCCGAATATAGCACTCTAACTTGTTAAGATCTAAAAAGGTTCTGAAGATGTTGTAGGTTTTTTGAATTGTAGATATAGCGGGCATTTTAAAGAACTAGGAAGTGCTGTAAAAACGGTAAATGCCTCTCGAGGCATGTTACCTTGATGAACTTCTATTGACAAGTGGTGTCAAATATATCATCGGTCTTTTCATAAAAGGAATCGGGCCATAACGTGTAATTTAATCTGGTACCACGGGATCTGGTAGCTTACAGGCCAGATATTCAAAATTTATCTTGTCCTAGTTATTAGAGCGATCTCTTGTCGTAAGCTGGTCATTGTAGCGGATTATTGAGAACTAGGAAATGCTTTAAAAACCTCGTTTATATAGACGATAGAAAGGTCTATCTGAAACCAATGGATCCGATAGTATACTGGTCAGGTATTCGATTTCGGTCGTGAGCTGGTGGTTTTGCGAGATGCCTTTTTGTTATGCGTATTGGCTCTGCTTTAAACAAAAACAAACGGGAAGAGAAGACTGATTCACAATGAAATCTATATATCGGAGTTAACAAGATATACATGCATGTTTATCTCAATACATGTATCGGATAAAAAAGAAGCCATATTTGAAAGATACTTATTTTGATCAACCGATAGAATCTCTAGGTGCTGTTGCCGAATCAACAGAGGCCAACACATCTGCGTGGTTGTAAACGGAAGAAATGTTTTGGTATTTTATTAGCTATGCAATAGGACAGCAGTGGTCAAGAGATTAGATACCTTGAGTACTATTATATAGTACTTGTATATGGAACTAAGTCCAAAAATTGACACCTGAGTGTTTGAAACTCAAAAGATTTAAGGTTTTTCTGTAAAGCCCTTAGATATTTAGCGTTAAATTGCTATCTCGAGATATAGAGGTACTTGCAACTAGAGGAGCCAATCGCTGGTAGATAACTAATGATCTTTTTGAAAAAACTTTATCTTATATTTGTATACCCTGCACCACTATTGGGAGGGTATTATGCGTTTGTGCTGATATTGGAAACACCCAAAAATATTGGCCCTAGACTCACCTTAAAGTATACTAATCGTGTAAAAATCACTTTCTGAGTCGATTTTGCTATGTCCGTCTGTCTGTACGTTTGTTTGTGTTTCTATGTAAAGATTGCAGTACAGGTACAGGTCGCAGTTTTCAAGATAATTTGATAAAATTTAGCACATACTCTTTTCTTGGTTCAAGGACGAAAGCTATTGAAAATGGTTAAAATCGGTCCATTATTTCGCCTAGCCCCCATATAACCGTACCGCCGAATCGGGCATTTAGACTTATAATTACGTTAAATGTTCTATTATTTTAACAAAAATCTGCAAAACTTAGTTTTATAAAACGATAAATGATAATGCTACTGATTTTTAAGTGCTCGGGCCTAATTTGACCGTAGGATTTTCCGATATTTACCCCTATGAGCCCTCTTGTAAAAAATCTCTTTTTTTTGTCAATAATACGTAAAAATGTTCCACCAAATAAATGCTTTATTTTTTAAAAATTATCCAATTTTTTAACATACTGACTGGTGTAGGGTATCATGTCGACAATGTCTGACTATACATGCATACTTGTTTCGTATTTCATTTGAGAGCTATTTCTACAAAAAAAAAACAAGTTATCTATGGAACACTCTATACCGTACAACTATACGTATGATTAATAAATATTTAAACAATAACATTACATTTTTACATAATTAAGATAAAATTATTAATAATTTAATAAAATACCCACTGTAGGGTATTTAATATTAAAGAATATGTATTAAAGCTTTTCAACAATACAACAACGACAATAATACTACCAACAACATAAACAAAAATCGTTCATTGACGTTATAAGTAGAACTTTTTTTGTACTTAAAGTTAATTCCTCTCCGTCTTCTCTCAGCTGTGAATTTACTTTAAGTCAATGCATGAAGAAAGACAAAAAACCTTGAAGTTCATATTTACGAAAATAAAACAGAAAAATGTGTTAATCTTAAAAATAATTTTCACCCGATATAAATGTGTGTATAGGCATTATATGTCAATACAATCTATATCCAAACAAAAGTAACTAAAGGTGCATATATGTGTATAATTGTGTCGGTGTATTTGTGTGATTATCTGTGAATTTATATCATCAATAATTTTATTTCAAAACAAACCGCTTTTATTTTTTGGTGTTAAACGTTGTTAATGTGTTTCTTTTTGCTGTTTTGTTTTTACTTGCATTTGTATTTAGTATTTGGTATCTATGTCTACACATACACATGTGTAATGTGTATATTATGATGTGTCACGCGTGCAATTATCTATTGTAAGAATGTAGTTATATGTATCTGTGTGTATCTTAAAACCTTGCCTGCGCTTACCACCAATCAACCAGACTTTCCTTTCTTTTAACAATAATATTTGTTGATGAATTTTTATGTTACTATTTTGTTACCTTATTATTGTAGTTGTTTTTGTTGTTGTTGTTATTGCTATTTCTAACACTCTATTTCTTTTACAAATTTGCCGCTTCACTGATAAAGACACAAAAATAAAAGAAAAAATCAAAACAACATAACAAAACTATGTCTTGTCTTTTAGATTTTCTTACCACAAAAACGTTTTAAGTTAATTAATAATTTTGCTGGTAAAAATTCTTGTTTAAAGTATTTGTTGGCATTTTTTTGTTGTTGTCGCTTGCCTGCTCTACGCTTCTAATGTCATTTTGTATTTAGTTCAAAATTATTGATTTAAATCAATAAATATATAGATACTTTTTTTGTGTAATAAATGTTTTTAACTTTTTTTTCCTATTTTGTTAGTAGGTTTTACATATTTTTTTTTAAATTTTTGCCGCCTTAGATAGATTATGTATTTGTAAGTACACAAAGGAAAGAGATAAGTACGTATGTAGTTAGATTGACATGTTGACAAATAAGAAGTTTTGCTTTTTTTTAAATAGTTTTTAACTTAAATATGTGGGATTAATAGAAAAAGTCAATTAGCGTTAACTTTTTACGATAATAGATTCTTTTATGTCTTCATAAATTTTTTAGAAATCTATATACATTTATTATAAGTAAGAGTGTTATATTCGGCTATGTCGAATTTCATCTATATACTCTATATATTTTTAGTAATTTTCTGATCAATTATGGGTCGATCCTCATAAAATTTTGTAGACAGAATTTGGTTTGTATCAAATTTATTTGTGTCCTTTTGTGAAGGCAACCTTATATGGGGGTTAGGGTCAATTATAGACCAATCCTCATAAAATTTTGCATAGTGATTTTGGATCATAAGAATCTTACCTATGTCTTACTGTTAAAGCTGCTTTTCGAGGGGCCACTTGTATGGGGGCTATCCGAAAACGTGGACCGATATTTCCCATTTTCAATACCAAACAAACCTTGCCTATAATAAATATTTATGTAAAATTTCAACCCTTTAGCTTTTTCCATTCGGACGCTATCGTGCTTTCAACAAACAGGCTGACAAACGTACGGATGGACAGACACGGCTAGATCATCTTAGAAATTAATGACGACCCAGAATATATATACTTTTGTGTCGTATATCTTGGAAACTGGTGTAATTAGAGTCCTCAAATTTTGCACGGACAACTTTGACATCCATAAGAACATTTTTTCACAAAATCCGCGGAATGGCTATATTAGGCATGGCATCTTCCACTTAAGTTTTAATATGATTGTTTAGGATGAAAAGTGGGCGCAGGGGGCATGGCACCTCCCATATTAATAATATACAAAAATTCATTTATCTTGGAAACTATCTTAAAACATGTAAACATTTTGGGTAATAAATTGACAGACTACCCATGGGGTTTACGCACCTACCATATGAATTAAATACAAAAAATATTTTATATGGGAAACTAATAGAACTAGATTCTTAAAATTTTGAACTAAGGACTTTCATATTCATCTGAACATTTTGAGGAAAAAGGAGGACTTTTATCAGCAGAGTGCCTTGAAAACCCCTTATGAATTAAATACAAAAATTGTATTTAATTAGAGTGAATGTGTCGGCTAAATTGACTAAAAGGATACCATCTACATTATTAAGAAGGAGTCTAGTTATGGCTTACAAACAATAAAGTTTGAGTTTCTATATATATTCTATTTTCTATAACTTTATTCCAATTCTCTAATTATTTTAATATTTTGTGAGCTTTAGTTACCTAAAAAATACCAGCAGATGTTTAAAATTACAATCTAATTATTTTTTTATTACTATTAGTTATTGCTAAATAATTTGTTGTTCTTACTTTGTTTACTTATTAAATTTAGAACAAGAGATAATATTGCAGTAATTAAATTTTCTGTTGTCTCTTCAAGTCTAACGATTTAATCTTTGCGCGCTGATTGTATTTAGTTTAGCTTAAGATATACATAATCTTTATCAGTAGATAAGAACGATGAAATGAATAAAAATACAAAAAAAAAAGAAACAGAAAACAACAAAAACAAAGAAATAAAAATGCGGTAAAATTAAAGCACAAAAAGATACTGGTAATCGCTTATTAATACAGATACAAAATGAACTGGGTATTGCAAAAAGAGGTGTTAGTCGTAAAGAAAATCTGACAAAAATCGAATTTAAAAGAATGGATTAATTAAACTAAAGACGGTTTAAGTTTAAGGAAATCTTATAATGAGAGTAAGCAGATTAGTTCTTAAGGATTGACGGTACTAGCAGTTCGGTCGAACAGTCCCGACTTACTTATTAAGATGAACTTATTAAGCCACCGACTGTCCAGCTAGTCACCTATTTTAACATGTGCTTGTCTTACTAGAAAGTAAATTATGATCCTATGGATTACCAAGAGAGAGTGTCCACTCCCTTGCTAACAAAAGAGCTTAAAGCTTATTTTTAATGAAAGCTTAATCAAAACATTGAGAAAAAGCTCTTTTTCAACAGAAAAAGCCCAAAATTATAAAATTCTGTTTTTTTTTAAGAACTAATATAGAAAAGCTCCTTAGTTAAGAAAAGCTTTTAAGTTTATATATTTACGCCAAAAGATTAGATTAGAACTTTAAGCGTATTTATAATTAAACTTGATTGAAACATTGAGAGAAAAGCTCTTTCTCAAAAGAAAAAGGCTAAAACTCTAAAGTTGTGCATATTAAGAATTAAGTTAGAAATGTCTTTTAGACTATATACGCCAAAATATTATATTAGAGCTTTGAGCTTACTTTTAATGAATGCTTGACATTAAGAGGAATGCTCTTTTTCTAAAGCAAAAAAGCTTAAAATATAAGCTAAGTTTAAACTTAATTGTATTTAGTTTAGACTAGACTATAGATTAGACTATGTACTGGACTATAGAATATACTATAGACTAAACTATAGACTACTCTATAGCCCGGGCTATAAGATAATTGACCTGCAAATTATCATTTCTCTATCGCTAAAGAGATAAAGCCTAAAATTCTAAAATTTCGCGTTTTAAGAACTATGTTAAGAAAAGCTTTTAAGTCTCTTTATAAGCCAAAAGAATAAATTAGAGCTTTAAGATTATTTTTAATGAAAGCTTGATCAAATCATTGAGAGAAAAGTTTTTTCTCAAGATAAAATGACTAAAATTCTGCTTTGTAAGAACTATGTTAAGAAAAGCTTTTAAGTCTCTCTGTGAGCTCAAATATTATATTAGAGTTTTAAGCTTATTTTAATGAAAGCTTAACATTAAGGTAAAAGCTCTTTTTCTAAAGAGAAAAAACCTTAACATTAAACTTAATCCTTGTAAATGATCATTTCTATATCTCACTCTTTATATATCAACACTCTATGCCCATCTTAATATCTTATTTTATTCCCTCCATTAAGCTTTTAAAAGTAAATAGATTTTTTATGAAAAAAAAAATACAAAAACACATAAAATCGGGTTAATAATAGTGCCTTGACTCATAAAACAAAAAAATTTAGCAGAATGGAAATAATGTCATACAATATTTATTTATTCATTTGTATTTATTTAATGCGTCAGTTAAATACACACAAATTCACTTAGAATTTTAACAGCAAAAAAAAAAATAAAATTTAAAAGAAAACAGTAAAAATTATATATATTTTCCATTTCTTAAAGTTTAAACATTATTTTTAATAACTTAATGCGTTTTGTGTAGATGTCTCTTCTATAAGTATATGGAATGTACATATGACTACATGTCTGTCCATACGTCTGTCTGTCTTTCTACTTTTGTTGGCTTAGCTGTTTGTCCCCCTTTTTTTGCCGTGTATTTATGAAAATTGAAAAAATAACAGCAACAACAACTCGTATACACAGATAAGATAATCCCAAAGACCTACTAAATACTTTTAGGTATTCCATGCCATGTAAATTCATACACTCATTCACATACACATTGGACGTTTTCGAGTATTTGTATAAAAATGACTAGAGACTACATTTGCAATTCCCCGTTTTTGTTTGGGGTGGGGAAGGTAAGGTAAGGTAAGGCGCGAAGAAAACAGCAACAATTTTATTTTTTGCTATTGTGTGCTAAAAGTGATTTTTATTTTTTAAGTATTAAAGGTATTAATTTGTGTTTTATGGTAGGTATAGAGTATAATGACGTTATTTTCTTTTTATTATATTTATATATATTTTTTAAATATTGAGAAAAAAAAATCCTGTTGCTGATTAGTGTAAATCAGAGGTGTGTTGTTGATGGCACGTTGTTAAGATAATTTGGAAAAAGTGGGTCTTAAAGTAAATATTATGATCACTTTTAATCCTATATTTAATAAAAAATATCCTTTAAACAAAAGTTCAATAAATGCAGTTTGGTGAATTTATAATTACGAATCCGTCCTCAAAAAATTTGATAGAACTAGGTTCATATTAATCTTGTCTATGTCAAATATCATGACAATAGTAATATCACAAGTCAACAAAAGAATTGTTTTGAAATAAACCGGAAACTGGACAAATAATTTCTTGTCTTACAATGTTAATGACATAACACAAAACCTCTCAAATATGAGCAAACATTGAGGATTTTCAATATTCTCAATATCTCAAAAACCTGGTGTTATGGGGTCAGATCAAGTGCAGCTCAATCATTTAATGGGTTAAAAATTCCGATATGGGCAAAAAGAAAGATTACTTTAGAAAAATTGTATCACTATAGCTGAATGATTTTGGATACTTTCATACTAATAAGAGCTTCATAACCTTACAATGTCGGGACTCATACATGGGGTTCTACGAGATATATGACAGTGTATTATACAACAAATGACAAAATCAATAAAACCATTTTTAATGCTTAATATAAAAAAGCTTTCAGTGTAAGAGCTTTTAGATTGTTTCTATTCAGGTTACTATAAACAAGAGACTTTTATGAAAAAGCTTTAACGTTTTTAACGATTCAAAATTTATAAAAACTTTTAAGCTTCCAGAAGAAAGTCTATAAGTTTGGTAAAAGCTTTTACTGGCTTAAGTAAATGGTACATAAACATGTTTTTATGGAAAATGATAAGTAACAAATTGTTAACTTTAGTAGCTTTCAAGAACAGAAAAGCTTTAAGTAAAAATAAATTCGAACTAAAATAATTCTTCAGTAAAAGCTTTAAATAAATAGATGATCGAGCTAATTTGATTATCCAAAGCTTTAAACATAAAAATTAATAAAAACTTTAAAGGCTCTATTAAAAAGTAAGGACTATATAAATAATATAGCTTTTAACAATAAAAGCTTTAAATATATAACAAATCATACTGATGTTTTTCAAAACTTCAAACAGAAAAATTAATAAAACTTTTAATTCAAAGCTTTAAATACAAAAATTAGTTAGTTAAGGACAATAATAGAGCTTTAAGCTTCGTTTTAATAAAAGTTTAATTAACAGTTTTCAAGTGTATACGAGTTAAGCGTTTAAAAATATAACAGATTGTACAGATATGTTTACTAATATTAAAGACTTTTTTAAATATATAAGCAGGACATTAAAAGCTGGACTAGAGATTTGAGCAAATTTCTATTAAAGTTTACAAAAGATAAACTATTACACGCTTTTAAATGCATTCGTTTAAGAGGGTTCAGAACAAATAGCTTTAAGTTGAGAAGCGTTTTAAATTTAAAGGAAAACTTTTTACATTCCATAAAGGTATTAAACTGAAACAATATTAAAACTTTAAACTTTTATGTATAAATATGAAGACAAAAGTTTCAATACATATTAAAATATGGCAAAGCTTTTATAATAAATTGTTTTGAATTTGATGTTGTACTGATTACACTCTTCAAAAATTTAAACCCCCATAAATGTATAAGAGCTTTTAAATTACTACTAAGTTAAGGACAAAAAAGTTGCTGATTTAGCCATTTCCATATAATTTAATTAGAAATACATTAGAACCTTTTTATGGAAATTCATTTAATTTTAACTAGTTTAAGCTTTAGTCGGCATTCTTTAAATGAAAAGTAGAGAACTTTAATATTAAATAAATATTATTAAAACTTGTAGACAATTTTTAAATACGTAGACAAGAGCTTAGAAGCTTGCAAGTCTGTATAACCTAAAAGTTTTAACATATTTAAATTCAACTTTTAAAAACTCAAGTTAATAGAAATTGTATGATTCTTTAGATGAAAAGAAGTGAGGATCATATTAAAGCTTTCTAAGCAATTTAACTAGATAATTTTATTTTGTATGATTTAAATATCTATAAAATGTTAAAATTAGCAATTTTTAATAAAATTTTTATAAACCACAAGTTTGTTTATCACTGACTATGGAATATTAATTTTTATCTAAAGCTTTGCTAAAGCAAAGTAAAGAACTAATAATTCGTTTAGCTTTAACTTTTATTTAGATATGATTATTATATTATGTGTAAGCCCTGCAGTTTTGAGTTTCTTGTCAAAAACTACAGATTCAGATTCGAATTTCTGATCATGATTTGCTATTTAAACTAAGTTTTATTTATAGCAACATTTAGTAACTGATTTAGTTTGTATCCAAGAAGGAAAAGTCAATTGATCCAAAACTGATCAGCATAAAAAAGCATTCTATTACTTATTGAAAATTGACTATGTAATAGATTAATTTTGGTGGCTAAACAAGTCAAAGATTTTTTCTCGTAAGATTATTTATTTTTTAAGAGACAAGCGAGTTCCTTTTCGCATTACTTGGAGACACTGAAGTGAGTAGTGGGTACATTAAAGTGGAAGTGTTGTACGTAGTTGTTGAAATTTTTGATTAATAGACATAACCGTGACTATTAACTGATCTTTGACTATTTTAGGAAAGAATATCAACGATTCCGTTGACTAGTGTATGGATGAACCCGGTGATCAGCCTGTTGACTTGTTAATGGATAAGACTTTCGATCAGCCCATGTACAAGTCTGCTGAATAGTCTATCATCGAATCGATGAGTCTTTTGGTCTATTAATTGATCTATTGATTTTTCTATAAACGAGTTGATTTGTCATAGACAAGTCTATCGACTAGTCTATTTGTATATAAACGAGTATGTGAATAGTGGTTTTTAAACTTTTTGTGACAAGTCTATGGACGAGTCTGCTGACTAGTCGATTGAATAGTGTATTAACTAGTCTATCTATTTGTTTGTCTATAGGCGAGTTCAATGACTTTCTTATAGAAAAGTCTATTAATTTGCGAATGAGTTTTTTGACTAACTTATTGACTTGTCTATGGATGACTCTGATGACCCTTGACTAGTATATTGACTTGCCCAATGACGAGTCTGTTAGCAAATGACTAGCATATGGCCGAGACTACTGATTAGTTTATGGTCGGTTTTTTTGACAATTCTATCGATGAGTCTATTAAAAATTCTATTTATTAGACTTTAATAAAGTATATAGTATACCAGCATGTAGACTAGTCCATATATGATTTTGTGAATTATTATATAGATGAATCTGTGGACTAATACATACAAGAGTCTGTGGGCTAGTCTACAGACGACTACATTTACTAGCCTATGAATTAATCTGTTGAAAACACACAAGTCTCTTGTATATTCAATGGACTAGTCTATTTACGAGTCTGGTGACTATTCTATGTACAAGTCTACTAACAAGATGTAACTGACATGTTTTTGGACGAGTCTGAAAACTATTCTGATAACAGTTAACTAGACTTTCGACTGTGGACGAGTCTATTGACAAGTCTATCAATTGTGACACGAGTCTCTGAATATATTCAATCTATTAATTATTCTATGGAAGATTTTGTGCACTTGCCTATATTATGGATAATATGGATCAGCCTACTGATTGGTCTATGGACAAGTCTATTTCTGTTCAAACGAGAAGAACAATGTCTTGCGGGGCAATTTTCCACCGTTGTACCAGTTTGTGTTGTGTAGTGGAAGCACCTCTATACCTCCGAATTGCAATACACCAAAATGGGATCATGGTAGATCAGTAAAAACAGTTGTAAAGCAAGATTAGTTGAGGTCACTAAAGATACGAGTAGATTCTTTACAAGACTACTTAGAGCCACTGAAGTAATGAGTATAGAAAGATATTGAGAAATATAAAGACTACAAGTTATACATTGGCATCTGATAAAACTGCAGGGCGTGAATATAATTTAACTAAGCACATACACACATACACAAATACAAATACTTAGAACGAAAGCTGATATCACAATTAATCCGTAAAAGGTGCGATAAAAATTGATTTCATTTAGTAAAGCTTAAATTATAAGCAAATAACACAATGTCACTTATATAAATATATATATGTATGTTAAATGTCTGCATGTTTGTCGGTATGTCTGTCAGTATGTACACATGTATCTGGGTGTTGTTTGGTGTCAATGAAGTGTTTATCTCTAAAAATGTACTCACACATGTCTTTACGAATGTATTAAAACTTATAATTGATTATGCGGAATAATTATTTTATCTGTTTATTATAAATATAAAAAATAATATTGTCTGTATTTACTAATTTTGTCTTTTTTTCAACAACATCAACAATAATCGAACAAAAATGTTATATTTTAAATAAATTTTTTTTAGTTAATTTTGTAAAGAAAAGATTTCATAATATGTGTAAATTATGAAAAACACCGAAAAAATATATATCAATAATATTTATCATTTAATATTTTAACATCTGTTGCAAGTTATTAATATAATTCTTAAAGATTTAAAAGGAAAAATCATAAATAATAAAATTTAACACCAAAAAAAATGCTTTAGAAGATTTCACGACATGACAAGTGTAAAAAGCTTAAATAGAAATCATGGCACCAAAATAACCAAATACTTTTCTACACTCATACACACAAACACTTGATTTTTTTCATTAGACATTAAATTCCAAAATAAATCCGTTTTGTTTCTAATTTCTCTTAATCATTTCAAATGATTTTTTCTTTTTTTTCATGTTGTCTTTTAAAACTCATTTTTGTTGTATGTATATGTCTTTTGGTAAAAACTTAATAAAAAAAAAAACAAAAAAATATTATTACTTTTTTTCGGCTACTGTTTGGCATTTTTACCGATTCTTTAATAACAATATAAACCTAGACACACATACAAAAAAGAAATCTATATCATTAAAGAAATATTTGGAATCATTAAATCATATTCTTTTATTTAGACTCTTACACCCATTTTATAAAAAAATATATATGTATGAAACATAAAATTGTATGTTGTTGTGGCATGGCTGCATCAATATGAAATTTTTATAAATTTTTTTATTAATATTTCATCTCATATTTAATCTTTCACACAGTTAATAAGCTCAATGAATTCGTTGGTATTTTATTTTTTTCCCATTCCAATAATTACAGTCTGCTACAAGAGCAATGATACAGTTTAAAAATTTATATTTAAATTAGAAAACATACATATTCAACTGTTGTTATTGTAAAAGTTTAAAAAAATACTTAATTTTCCATTAATAAACAGAATTATGGCTAATTATCGATCTTTTGACTATTTTAAGAATAAGTATCGACGATTACGTTGATAAGTCTATGGATAAACCTGGAGACTTGTCTATGGACAAAACTTTCGACCAGTCTATGTACAAGTCTGCTGACTAGTCTATTGTGTAGTCTATCGACGAGTTTTTCGGATAGTTTATTAACTGATCTTTTGATATTTCTTTAGACGAGTCTATTCATAATGAATCGGATGACTAATCTATGGACGAGTCTGTTGATTTGTTACCGATGAGTCTATCGACTATTCTATTGAGGAGTCTGTCGACTTTTATATAAACTAGTGTTTGAATAATCGTTAATAGAATATTCAAGACTGGTTTTTAGACTCCTCATTATCGAGCATTTTATAGACCATTCGGTAGTCTATAGATGAGTCCATAGTCTATACACGAGTAAATCGACCGATCTATGTACTAGTCTACTAACTACGCTATCGACGAATCTTTTGAGTAGTCTATCGACGAGTCTATTGAACAGTATATCAACTGATCTATTAATCTGTATATAGGCGAGTCTATTCCATCGACAAGTCTATTGATAAATATACGAAAGTTCATTGATTAGTAGTTAATAGATGAATCTGGTGACTAGTATCCTGATGTGTCTATGGGCAAAGCTGTTGATTTGTCATGGACAAATCTATCGACTAGTTTTTTTTAGGAGTCAGTTGATTTGTATATGAACAAGTATGTGATTAGTCGTTTACAGACCTTATGTGACTAGTCTGTGGACGAGTCTGTATACATGCTTACGGACTAGTCTATTTAATAGTCTATTGGCTATTCTTTTGACCAGTCTATTAACTGATCTATTGATTTAACTATTCCATGAAAAAGTCTACTGATTAGTTTACGAACTCTGATGTTCGTTGACTAGTCTATTTACTTGCCGTATGAGGAGCCTGTTAACTAGCCATTTACGAGCATATTGACTTGAGTTGGGAGGTTATTATGGGCGAGATTACTGATTAGGTTATGGTCGAGTCTATTGACAAATCTATCGACAACTCTAGTGAAAATTCTACTAGTCTATAAATAAGTGAGTATACCGGTCTGTAGACTAATCAATAGATGAGTTTGTGGGTTATTATAAGACGAGTCTGTGGACTGATATATACACGAGTCTGTGGGCTAGTCTATGGACAATCATATTGAAAAGTCTATGAATGAATCTGTTGACAATTGGCAAGTCTTTTGAATATTCTAGGGTCTAGCTTATTTACGATTCTGTTGACTATTCTATTCTACGAGTTTAGTCTATAGATATATCTGTTGACATATTTTTCGACGAGTCTGATAACTATTTAATGGACTAGTCTTTCGTGGACGAGTCTATTGACAAGTCTATCTATTGTGAACTAGACTGTTGGTGAATCTTTGGACTAGTTTATATACTAATCTATTAACTAGTCTATGGATGATTCTGAGAATATGGACAAACGAGAAGAACAGATTCCCTCCTCGAAATCTTGTTCTTTTTAATTGATTTGTCTAACTTTCAGAGTCAAATATTACTAGTCAACAGTGATTATTTTACTCCGGCCCTCAACGTGATATCGCTATCGTGTTCCAATTGCTCTATTATGTTTTTCTGTGAATTTCGATCAACAGGGATTTTTTGTGAAAATTTTATATCATTATGGATTTGGGACCAATAGTGATTTTAAATCCAACCAACTGGATGGAAAAAGGTTAATCAATTTAAAATTTTACAAGGTCCCTTTTCGGGACTTATATCAATACGATATTTAAGCTTTCTGTTGATTTTAGAAAGAATAATATCTAAGAGAGTCAAATATGGATCGACCTAAAATGGCAATTTTGGGTCAGATATCATCCGACTTTCACCATAATTTAAGAAAGTTTTTGTGACACTTTTAAGTACAAGATACAGGAAGCAGTACTGATTAAACTCAAGATATAAGTTGCCAGTTCCCCTGTACGAATTACTGTTGATCACCCTGTATATTTACTCCACACACATACATTATATGAAATTTCTTTCATTAAACTCATATATGTGAGTGATTTTTTTCTTGTTGTTGTCGTTGCTGCTTAGAAGATTGTCATGTTGTTTTTGCTTTGACTGACTTGTCTGTTAAATTTTTTTCCATCGGTTTAGCTTTTTGTTTTTGTTGTTATAGTTTTTAGTTTTTGGGGGCTTTGGTTGTTGTTTTTGTTAAATTTTTTTTGTCAGCGTTCTTCCTCGGTTTTGTGTGTTTGTTGTGTCTCGTCCCGTAGGTGATTATGAAATGATTAGGCGTGTTAATTTATTTTTTCAACACTTTTGTTAAACGAAATAGATTCCCAAATGATTTTCCAAAAAAAAAATAATATTTGTTTGTTGTATGTTTTTGTTTCGTTTATATATTTTTATAAATTTTAATTAATGATTTATAAAATTGCCATAAAAACGAAATATGGATATAATTTATATATTATTAAAAAAATATTGTTGAAAACAAGTGGATAAAGAAATATATAGTTTATGAAGGGGTGGCTAAGATATAACTTATAAAGATATGACAAACAGCTTGAAATTAATTTAAAAGGTAAAAAAATATTTGTTGTTTAGATTTAGCTAAATATTTTCTGTTATAGATAATAATGAAGGTTATAATTTCGCGTATACGTATATCTACAAATGAGTTAATATCAAAGTTGCAATTATCCATTTGTTTGCTAGATCGATTAATTCTTAATTTTAACTTTTTAGTAAATACATAAATTTTTTTAAACAAACTTAATTAGGTATAGATCGATCTTTAAAAGTATTAAAACATCATTAACGCACGTTTATAATCGGTCAGTCATGCTGAAAAGTGAAACGAATAACTCTATGCATTACAAACATCAGCTGTGTACATACATATATCCCGCCCACTGAAGTAGTGTAGACTATATCTTTATCATGTTTAGCTAATGATTTTGCTTTATATTATGTTTACGTCTAAGTATTAGGACTTAAATGCCAACTGATAAATCGTTACGTTTTTTGGTTTTAATTGATAACACTAAATGAAATTTAACAAATATTGCGGTTTGTCAAAAGCCAACAAAGTTAATGCTTCTGATATATTTATAGATTTGTTTAAATTATATTTCGTTCACCGTTTAACTTTAACAATAAAAGCATATCTCACTGAAACGCAAATAAATCCCCCAAATTGTACGATATTTTTGTTCAAAACGTTTAAGAGAAAGAACGTTTTAGACTTGAAACCGTCTAATGTGATGGGAACTTTAAGAACAGATTTTTCAGATCATGCAACTGTAAATAAGATGGTATTTAACCTAGACACATTGTAATTGAGCTGGTACTTTTTAATAATATTGGTTTTAGACCCGAAAATGTTCTATACATACATAAATTAGAAATAGTATATGTTCTATACATACATAAATTAGAAATATTATTGTGTGTTCTATTGTACCTTCTTCTTTAAATCTAAATAGCGGTCTAGTCTATAGTCTAGTCTATAGTCTAGTCTATAGTCTAGTCTATAGTCTAGTCTATAGTCTAGTCTATAGTCTAGTCTATAGTCTAGTCTATAGTCTAGTCTATAGTCTAGTCTATAGTCTAGTCTATAGTCTAGCCTATAGTCTGGTCTATAGTCTAGTCTATAGTCTAGTATTGATGATGACAAATTATTGGAATATATCACGTGGAACTTGAGTAACTATTTTTAAGTACAGTTGGGCTTTAATTGTTAGGCTATAGATAAAAAATTTTATATCGACTTTTAAAGTAAAACCAATCAAACTCAAAATTTTTTAAATATTTTGACATTTAAAGTTTTATTATTTTAAGGTTAAATCGTGTACCACATATTATAGGGTACCACTTAGTACAAAAAAATACCATAACTATTGTCATATTTTAAATACAATTTCTTTGTTAACTTATAACCGCAAGTTTTGACAGTTTTATTTAAGCTCTCATTTAAATTTAAAAAAAATAATATGTTTTTTTATACAAAACATATAGGAAAAAAAGCTTTAAAACAAGATTAAGATAAGCAAAATTATCACAATTTTTTTATTGTATTCTTTCATTTATTTAATTATAACGAATTTAATAAATTCGTCTAAATGTTTATAAATATATAAATATAGTTAATGCGTAAGTGTGTGCGTATGTTTGTATATCAATTATAAAACGTTTAATTTTATTATTGTGATAATATGTTAAATTAACAACAAATAACATACATGTTTTTTTAATAAACATATAGCCCTACATATGTACACACTAAGATACCACATTCTCAAGCCGTATAGGACAACTACAAATGAAATACCAAAAATACCCTAAATATCTTATAGATAAGGTTTTGTTTTAGTTTTAAAAACTATGCGTCTTTTTATTTTTTTGGTTTAGTATCGTTTTTGGTTGTTATTTGTGGTAAATATGAATAGATACAATGTCATATAATTAAATATACATAATCATACTCACTCACACATTAACACATTTTATTTATTTATTTATTTATTTTTTTTTTTGTTAACTACAATTTTTCGGCTGACTAATAAATTAATGATTTAATCTATTGTTATAAAGTGATTGAGCTTTTTAATTTTTATCTGACAAATTTTTTGGGGAAAAAATTAACTCTTTCTATAAATTGTCTTTGCATTGTTTGTAGAATTAAATGACAAATATTTTTGTTTGTTTTCGATGAAATGACGGCGACTAGCGGTCAATAATCAAGTGAATTGAAGTCCGTCGGTATTTTGAACAAAATTTTATATTTTCACAATTTAAATGATTTTTGACGATTGTGTATCAAACATCATGCGAACGAACACCGTTTGATATTTAAAAAGAAAGTACAAGAGAAAAATTATTCTGAAATTCTGAGCGAATCGAATAGAGTTATATTATTAAGATTCAAAAATGTTTCAGAAATAGTAGTATGAAGCAATATAGCACTCTGAATAAAATTTTTATTTAAAAAAAAATAAGAAATTATAGTCGGGCGAGGCCGTCCATATAATACCCTACACCTATTACAACAAGAAACTGTAATTTAGTTTTCATAATAAACCATTTAATTTGAATTGTACCTTGCCTCAGATATACTTAAGCCATTTGTTGAATAAAATTGTGGACATTTAAGTTAAATTTTAAAGGGACTTTTATAGGGGCTAGGGTCAAATGAGGCCCTATAATTATAAAGTTCATGAGGGTCATCAAGACTAGTATAAAACTTGGTTGTACAGCTTTTTTTAGAAACACGGTTTACAACCCCTATTAGGGGTTTCAGTTGTATGGTGAAATAATGGGCCGATCTTAACCATCAATAGGTCATCAAATTTCATTGAATTATCTTCAAAATTACGAACTGTAGTTAGATTACAAGGTTTTCATAGACAGACGGGCGGACATAGCTTAATTGACTTAGTAAAAGATTCTGAGCCGATTGGTATAATTTAAGGTATAGGACCAGTATAATTGTGCGTTATGGTGTAAGGTATAATTAACCATTTATAAAAAAACATGGTACAAGAATAATTCTCTTCATTATGTTATTGCGACTACACCCAATGTCTGATAAAAATTCTTAAACGGATTTTACCATTTATCTGAATAAACTTCTTATGATCACGGATTTTAAGATTTAAGGCACATTAATTGCTGTTAAATATATAATACCCAATTCAAACAATGCTCAAGTCGATGGATGCCGATTAATAAATCCGAAAAGAAGTAAAGAAGTAGACTTGTCTCCTAAGTATGTCACTATCATATGTGAATGCACACTAACGATATGAGTATGTCCGTCCGTTAGACTATAAAAGTCACTATAGAGCTTCTAGAAGATTGCATTTTTTTTTTTTTTTTGATGAACAAAAATGTTGGACAAATCATTTAACTGGAAATTATAATGGCGAAGATCCTTACTATCACAGAATGTATAAAATTAATTACAATGTCCATATGGCGCCAAAAATAACTTAATATTCTAGGACATACTGAAGAGCAATATCACCTAATAAGGTTAAGTCTAATAACTGTAATAGAGCCATAACAAAATACTGATACGCTGAACATCACATGGTTAAAACAGCACACGAGGAAAATTATGAATGGAGAAATGTACTTGGTATAAGGAATAGGAAGCTTGACAAAATTACCCCACGATTGCAAAAACTTGAACGATAAACTAGTCTATAGTCTACTCTTTAATCTAGTCTATAGTAAAATTTATAATCTTCTCTATAGTGTGGTTATAGTCTACTCTATAGTCTAGTCTATTGTCTAGTGTATAGTCAAGTATATAGTATAGTCAATAGTCGAGCCTTTAGTCTAGTCTGTTGTCTGGTCTATAGTCTAGTCTATTGTGTAGTCTATAGTTTAGTCTGTAGTCCAGTCTATAGCCTAGTCTATAGTCTAGTATATACTCTAGTCTATAGTCTAGTCTGTAGTCTAGTCTATAGTCTAGTCTATAGTATAGACTATAGTCTAATCTATAGCCTCATCTATAGTCTAGTCTATATTCTAGTCTATAGTCTAGTCTGTAGTCTAGACTAAAGTGTCGTCTATAGTCTAGTCTAAAGTCTAGTTTATAGTCTATTCTATAGTCTAGTCTATAGTCTGGTCTATAGTCTAGTCTATAGTCTGCTCTTAGTCTAGTCTATAGTCTAATCTATAGTTTAGTCTATAGTCTGGTCTATGGTCTAGTCTATAGTCTAGTATATAGTCTAGTCTATAGTCTAGTCTATAGTCTAGTCTATAGTCTAGCCTATAGTCCAGCCTATAGTCCAGCCTATAGTCCAGCCTATAGTCTAGCCTATAGTCTAATGTTTAGTCTAGTCTATTGTGTAGTCTCTAGTCGAGTCTATAGTCTAGTCTATAGTCTAGTCTATAGTCTTATTTATGGTCTAGTCAATAGTCTAGTCTATAGTGTAGTCTATAGTCGAGTCTATAGTCTAGTCTATAGTCTTATCTATGGTCTAGTCAATAGTCTAGTCTATAGTGTAGTCTATAGTCTATTCCTTAGTCTAGTCTATAGTTTATTTTATAGTCTTGTCTGTAGTCTTGTCCATAGACTAGTCTATATTGAAGTCTATAGTTTAATCTGTAGCCTAGTCTCCTCTATTGTCTAGTATGTAGTCTAAACTATAATATCGTGTACAGGCCATATATTAGGTCTAGTCTTAAGTCAAGTCTTTAGTCAATAGTCTAAAGTCTAGTCTGTAATCAAGACTGTATTCTTGTATTTACTAAAGCGTATAGTCTACGAAATACACTAGTCTAATCTTTAATAGAGTATATATGTCTATGGTTTATTCAATAGCCTATTCCATAGTCTAATCTTCATATAGCCTATTCAATATAGTGCAGCATATAGCCCAGTCTATTATATTACTATAATCTAGTTAAAGACTAGTTATGTACTTTTCATGCTAAAAAAAGTACTATTTTTGTTAAGAGTTAGTTCTATTTAAACATCTTACATGTGAAATTCAGACAAAGTCCGTCGGAATATAGCCTACCGAAAACTATTACTAGAATTGAATTCCTCAATCTTATAATAAGGTTTTGCTACTGATTGACATTTGACAATTACTTTCAATTGTAATGAAAGTATAATAATTACTTGTATTTGATAATCATTCAATTATAATTACTTGAAGTACTTAAAAGGGTTATTAGAAACAGGTAGCCTAAAAAAATAGTAAATTTCTTAATAGAACACCCTATTTTCTATTGAAATTGTATGCTAAAATTGGAATTTTTCTAAAATAGTCCAAGGTAGTCTATTTATATTTGCATTTTTTTAATTTACTATTCCTCATACAAAAATTCAGTTAAATTATAATTGAGTCTTAAATATTTTCAGTTTCTTTAAATTTTCGTTTATAGTTTAAATATTCAATAAATGTTGTTCATATACAAATTATAATTTTTTTTGGAATAAAGGACAAAAAATTTTGCACATGTTCAATTTATGTTTATTCCCTAGTATTGTTTGCAATATTCATTTTAAATATTAAACAAATTTTGATGAGTTATAATTAACACCTTAAGATGAAAATTTCAGGCGGACAGTTTTTATTTGTGTGGGTATTTTATTTTCTTTGTGTATAGTGTTAACTTACCTGTTGTCCGGCATTGGCGGCAACCCAAGCTTCGGCAAATGTCTCCATAGCACTTTGAAAATCCATGACGATTTTTTTTTAAAACACACACACACTTATGCACTTAAACACTTTAATTCTTTTTTTACTTTTTAATTATTTCAATTATTTTTGTGTTTTTTCGTTTGTAGAGCAATTAATAACGAGTTTTGTTTAAAACAATTTAAATTAAATTAAAAATGAAAAATATTTTATTTTAAAAGGTGTTGAAGAATTGCAAATTGTTAGCTGTTGCATTATTTATTTTTAACACATTTTTTTCTTTTGGTTTGTAATGGATTTTAACGATTTAATGTAATTAAAGGATTTGTTACAGTATTTTTTTTATTTTAACACACACCGATAAGGTTGATAAAATGTTTGATTGTTTGCATAACTATTGACGCGACTTCATTAGTTGACGTGGACTGTGGTGGCCGTAAACCCTTTAAGGTTTGTCTAATAGCTGATTGTTGTTTTAAGCCTTAAAAGCAAACCAAAACAATCATAAAACTTACTTAACAAGTCATAAACTAAACTAGTTATAGGTAACAGCTATTGTAGTAGTAGTTAGTTGCAGCAGCAAAGTTAGTAGTAGGTGTAACCAATTAGTTAGGATGATGATTAGAACGGGGCAAATTTATTTGTGTTTTTTTTATTTGTATTTTTGCAAAACCATAAGAATTCCAATTTGTGTTGTGCGGCAGGTAGTTAAATATGATATTTAGTTTGTTTTTTTTTTATTTATTTTAAAAAATAAATTTTCTTGCTATTTTTAGTTAAATGATCATGGCTTATGGCTAATTGTCAGAATTGTGACAGCTGCTGTTATGAATTCTTTTTCTTTATACATTTATACTTGATGTTCTTCTGGTTATTTAAAAGTATTTATCAAATACAGGTGACACTAAAGTAAACACGTTCTCAAACATTAAAAAACTATAAGCCGCCAGGGTGAATTTTTAGAAGAAGAACAACACAGGACCAACAAAAAAAAAACTATAAAATTGTCATTAGCACAAACACTAAGGAATTACTGTCTCAGTATTAAGTGAAGAAAAAAAAAACCGCAAAAACTTTTTTAAATTTCTAAACAAAGCGCCAAAATATTTTTTATAAATTTTTTTTTACCAAACAAATATTACAAAAAATTAGTTTTAATTGTATTTGTAACAAAATTTAATTTGAAAACATACAACTCACACACACACATACACACACACTCGCGCTTAATTACAGGGAGGGTGTTTAAATAAAAAGTGTTAGAAAATTTGTTATTGTTTTCTTTTAATGTCGCACTTGATCGAACGGGCGCCATACAATGACTGTTAACACGCAATGTCAACTACGTTTTGATAAGTCAACAAACAAATAAGACTACGTTATTTCTTTTTTAAGCTATTCAAAACAAAAATGTTTTTATATATACTTTTGACTTTTATTTCCAATCTTCTTCTTATCAATAACAATTGTCATTTCTTTAATTATTAATAATTTAAATCATTTTTATTTCAATTTAGCTAAAAAAAAAACATATGTATAAGAAAAACAATTAAAATAGTTTTAGTTCAAATTGATTGATTTTTAAAGTAAGTAAGAAAAAAAAACAAAAATTTGTGCAAACGCGCGTAACAACATGCTCACCTAACGCAAGTTGTCGCACAACTGATGTTTTACTCTATTCGCACACAAATGTATCTTTTTGTTATTGTTGTGTGTGTGTGTGTATGAGTGTGTTTGTCGTTTCGTTTATTGGTATTAGTGTTAAATTTGTTCTCTTTTCAAAATTCTTTTACTCTTAATTTACCACTACTATAGTACAGTTTTAGACTAGAGTACTGTCGACGTCTATATATTTTGTTTTTGTACCCACCACTTCCACACCACTTTACAATTTTTTTTTTGGCCGGATTAAGGATTAAGTTTTATTTGACTAGAGTGTTGTGGCTGTTAATGGGAGTTAATTGGGTATTCAATGACTCTTCTAATTAAAATAAATTTTGTGAAATTTTATAAAAGCTTTAGTTGAACCAGTTTTAAAATTTCCAATACTCTACTGATAGATAAGCGTTTTGTCCTTCTATTAGGGACACTACCGACATAAATTTTAGCTGTGGAAACTGCATCTTCAGCTTCATGTCCTTTAATAAAGCCTTTCTTCAGCTCAACTGGAGTACTTTTTGACAGACCACATTTCTATAGGGAATTTAGGTGGAATGACTCCAATCCAAATAACTTCCACAACATTTCTGTATGATGGTTTAAAGAGCAAGTGTGGCTTTTTAGCGATTAAATTCAAGGTTTAGATTTGTGTGAGTCAGCTGACAAACCACATTTCTTTAAGAAATTTGGGTCGGAATTACTCCAAGCCAAATGACTTGAGTAACATCTCTGTATGATGATTAAAAGTGCAAGTGTGACTTATTAGCTATTCAAATCACAGGTTTGGTTTTGTGTGAGTCAGCTGTAGTAGAATTTGTTATCCATTTCCCAGGGTTGTTATGGTGTTATGATCTATTCGATCTGCCTCTTTCTTAAGTTTTTTGATATATTTTGCATGCCTCCTTGATGTCCATGATGTGATCAATATAGGCTTTAAAGTGTCTATGAGCTGATGGTTTTTTATCATTCAAGGATTGCGCATTCCATTAACCCATCTTCTGCGTACATTGTAAAAAGTGCCTTAGAAGAATTAGGACATGATTAGGACAATGCATTGTCCAGATTTTTATTTTGAGCAATTAGATCTGTAATATTTGCTAAGATTCAGCTAGGTTCTTGCTGTAAGTATTGTTTAGTTTAAGATCCATATAAAATCCATATAAAATGAGTGAATTTTAATAGAGAAGAAAGAAGAATGGGTAAATAAAACAACCTGACAGTATCCTATTCTAGAGCACACCGTACTAACTAATACGCTATTCATCTCATGGTCACGGTACAGATAACAACCAGAATTACGGGTTTTCATCGAATGTCCAGAGAGTGGTAGAGTTTTTCCATGCTAGATGTGACTCTTCGCCACGCAAGGTCGTATTACGTATTTGGTTTTATTGTCGATTTGGCTCGTTGGCTAGGCTTCATATAAAAGCTATATTTTGGACGTGCAAAATCTTCCTGCAAATTATAACGGTTTTAATCAGTGAACTCCGCTGATTGCAAAAGCTTTACAGGCATAATTGATGTCTTCATGTAGTCCATTAACATTTGCGATACTGTTTAATCTGAGGTCTCTCTATTTGTATATGTAGATACCTAAAACCATATTCATATCACATGGTTTTCCATAAACATCTTTCAACAGAATCGGAAATCGCTCCTTCTCTCTCATCAATTTCATTAGTGTTCTTCTATAAGACCTACCTTTTGGTTAAACGTCCTTCATCAAAATGTTGTAAAGTTGCATTGGACCTATATATTTTCATATGAATCATTATCGATTTCAAGTAGCTGGCTATGAACTTATTTCTTCAGATCAAATCTCTCAGTAACTTTCTCTATCTCCCATATCATTTCATTACACTTTTCTTCAAGGAGTCATCCTTCATCATCACTTCTTGTTTCTAATTCATATACGATCACTTAGCAAACTTCCTTCATTTAATTTAATTGATTATTAATTGTCATTAAAATATTATTGTAATAATTGTACTGTGTGCATGCTGCTCTACAGAGAATAGATATTTTTGAAATCCTATGTTTTTCAAGTCTAGATCTTTAAGTTCTTCTGTTAGCTCATCTATATTATAGATTGCGGACGCTAACGAAATTGTCAGGTGCTACCGGAATGAATCTTTATCGTATAATGTAGGACCCAAATTCATCGCCGTTGATTCACCATCATGTTCGTATTCAGTCAAAAGCTTAGGCGTTATTTAAGGATTGAAGATTTTAGTACCGAATCTTAATCATAACATGGTACTCCAAACCACTAATATCGTTGTAACTCTCAGTTTATGATCTTTTGGATATTTGGTTAAAGACGACAGCCATCATGAGGATCATTAAGGAAATTCAAGATTTTTTAAGCAATTGTATTGTTTCCGATATTTTTGATATCCTCTGAAACCCATATATAACAAATGATCACTGATTCTCTTCATTGTGATCTCTGCTTATTCGAATTCAATGAAGTATCACCAAAGTATACCTGTTTACATACCTGTTAGTTATTACAGATCTGTCTGGTGAAATGAGTTCCATCGCAAGGGTTACCGGGTCTCTGAGCACCTTTGCGCATAGTATGTGTTATAGCTGGAGATGATTATAAGCCGGAAAACACAAGGTAATCATCTGTGCCAGCGGTTCACAAAAGTTTGGAGTCGTTGGATAATGTACGACTAACATTCCAGGTTGTACAACACATATGAGTAGTATTGACTGTTTATTGTGAATATTGATTTTGCTTCTTCGCCATCTTAAGACCAATGTCCCAAAGGATGATCTTTGTTTATTGATATATTAAATTTCGGAACTCAATCTGTATCAATCACACAAGAGAGGTTATACAACTTCCAAACATTGAAACTTATGTCTAGTACTTTCGTTTTACTACTGTTCCAATTGTGTAAGAGATCTAAAAACAGTAGAAACATCCCAAAAATATCAGCTACTTATGCATATTCGAAAATCAAACGAAAGAAGTGACCAAAAGTGACTTTTATCCGGAATACTACTTCTGCTATTATCTAACTGATGAACTAATTAGATTAAGTACTATGTTTAAAATATCGAAAGTATGTTCGATTCGGTCAGACCAATTGTATTTACCCAACTTATGAAATATCACTAAAGGACGGATCTGTAAAACAGTTAGACTAGTTGCTTGAGAATTCTACTTTGCTTTTTAAATGACTGATTAATGGATCGGATTAATCGGCTTTTATTGAGAAGTTAATTTAATAGTACATTTTGTAGGAATCGAACCAACAACCTAACTACCCGAGGTACACTAATCTAACGAGGTTCTAGTTCAATATTGTTAGAGGCATAATAATTAAAATTTGTATAAAAGACACATCTCTGCTGTAAATTTCTATTAGGAATAAAATTATAACCCCGCTTTTTATAACAACCATTTGGGAGGAAGATATAAATTTTCATTTCTATCTACAATTTAATAGAAAAATATTAAATCTTTTCTATCAAAATAATCTCTTACATTACAGACAATAAGAAAAAAATTTCATTACATTAAGAGAGAAACTCGAAAAAAACTCTGAAGTAATGGAATTTTACAAAAGAGAAATTTTAAAACACTTACAACTCACCGGTAAAATTGTGAATGTGTGCAACCAAAACAAAACCAATACATGGACATTAATATTAAAAGAGAGCTAATAAAGGGAGAAACCTTTCTCCCTTATCATATTTTGTTTTGTAAAACAATATAAAAAGAGACATTATTGCCTATGTAGAGAGAGAGAAAGAGAGCAATTCTCTAAAACGAACTAATACAATGATAAAGATTATGCATTTATGCAAATGTTGGCCAAAAACTCAATTATTTCGGGTAGCAAAAACAACCCATTGTGAACCTGTTTTCTTTTGGCAAACATCTTTAAAGGAAAGAAACATAAACAACCATTATTAATAGAGCAACTTAATGTCAACTCTCAGAGATTTCTTTGGCAAAGCTGTCAGAATTTTCAACAAACCAACTATCTAAGAAGAACATGAAACTAAGAAAAAAGTATTATTATGGATTTTACAGTATTTTGGGAATTATATTAAACCAATACAACATTTGTGGCAAGTAGTCCGTTCATGTCGGGGTTTTTATGGTTTGAGTGGGTTGTGTCATGTCAACCACAACAACACTGTCAGCTCCTATAAGTGCTGACAATGTAAAGGTATCGGTCGGTGTTAGTGGTGATAGGAGTGGAAGTAGTATCCTCCATGTTGAAGCGAGAGCTATGGAGAGAGTGAGAGAAAACGATTGTGAATCAAGCACAAATGTTTTATTATATACAACGATTTAATGCGGATGAAGAGTATGTGTAATACATTGTTGTATTTACTAAAAATTTTAAAATGAGTTGGATATTTTTTTGTTTGTTTATTGTGCCAAAAATTCGTTATGCCTTATTAAGCAAGCAACTCCCACTCCATGTTTGTTTCTTTTTCTATTTATTCTTCTTTCAGTTGGCACCTTTTCAGCAATTCCTATTGCTTTAGCTATTTTGGCAACTGCATTGTGTTGGTATTATAACCAGCAGTTTGTTGAGTTGTTTATAATTATGAATGTATATACAAAGGTATTAACCATATAAACACACACAGCCACAAACCTAAATACTACTTATGTGTGAGTGTAAATTTTTGGCTAAAACTAGCAGATAACCGTCGGTTACTTGGTTGGCTGTCTGATTTCAGTTTCTTTTTTTTTATTATTTCTCTTGTGTAGTTTTTCTACTTGAACTGACCATGAGGTTTTGGCATTTTCATTTGTGTAGAGTGGCAGATAAGAAAAACGATAATGCGCGCGCATTACATGCGATTAGGTGCCAGCATGAAGGATTTAGCCAACCATTATAAAGGAATTTTTTTTTTGTACTAAGAGTTTGATTCGTTTTTTCTTTTGTTCTTCTTGATGTTTGGGTTGGTTTCCTTTTTTGTATACATGTGTAGACATGTATGTTCACATATTTGTTATATGGCATGTAAGAAATCTAGAATTTGTATTATCTTATGTAAAAGACAATAACTTGTAAACCAATCATATGAAGAGTTTAGGTTCTATGTATGTTTGTATGTGAATAGTATAAATTACATATTTACTTCGTATTCGCATAGGAAATTTCCGAAACAAAACAATTTTTACATTGCACTGGTAAAAATTATATAATCAATTCACAGGATAATGATTTTGTTATTAAATTTTGGAAATAAGAAAGTTTTGAATAGACTAAGGGCAACCTTTATTAAAATATTTTTATAAATTTTATAAAAACTCACAGAACATAGGTCTATTCTGGGAAAAAGGACGACAATTGCTATAACTTAAAAACGATATACCAACGATATATATCCTCACAAATAAAGAATGTATGCTTCTAAAAGCAACTATGAAACTCTATGGTAGCCAACAGAAACATTTCATGGAATAACTTAGTTGTGATCTTTGGCAGCAAGCGGTTTCCCAAACTCACATACCTTTCATAGTGAACTAATAAAGGATAACGTCAGCAGAAGCATGCTGTAGTATTGTAGTAGAAAATTAAATGTCCGGCACTGGCATTAAAGGGGATTATGTTATAGAATGACCCAAAACAGCCAACAACAAGGTGTTTATAATTTTTATAAAAACTCAGAGAACATAGGTCAATTGTGGTAAATAGGACAACAATAGTCATAACATAAAGAGGAGATACCAGAATTGTATCTTTACAACTAAGGAATGTATGCTTCTAAAAACTAGGATTATTAATGAAACCGTATGGAAGCCAACAAAAATATTTCAATGCGGATCGAGTCAGATCGGCCCAAGCTATCTGGCTCTAAAAGTCACTTTTGTCAGACGGGTAATAAGACGAGTACGAACCTATGTCAAGAATCCTATCGTTTGATTGCTTCTCCTCTCACTGAAAAAGGGGAATTAAGGGAGTAGTTCAGCTGAATCATTCACGGACTCCGACACTTAGATGTGCAAGTTCGAAACCCGTAAAGTGTTCATCCCTTATTAGGATGCTTGATGGTATGTTGGGTCCGACAGTTTATTTGTCCTGGCAGAAGGATGTGCCAAACGTTGGCATGACTTGCCTCATCAGAATACTCCACAACTCTCCTTCATGATGAAACGTTCACTCTCTGCACTGACCACTGTTATGGCACTAGTTTGGATATTTACTAGGAAGAATATGGTTTCTATCAAATGCATGATTGCTATAATCATCCGAGTCCTCGATAATGGACATGTCGATATGTTAGATGATTGCATGTAATTTATGTCCCAACTCATATAATACTCCGTTGGATTGATATGACAGCATATGCGAATTATCGCAGCTTTAAAAGAATCTGTTCAAGGCTGCGATATCGAACACAGTCGCTAAACATTTATATTCTCAATTAAATTCGATCCGTTAATGCTTACAAGTGCGTAATTAACGGATCGTCGAAAGATAAACAATTTCGCTTAAAGTTATTACATTTCCTCTAGCTGTCATTATTCGATTATTTTCTAATTCCATTCAATTCATGTTGCAAATTCATGGACAATAGACGAATTGATATGGCAAAGAGTGTTTAATTATTGGATCGTAAATAATGATAATACTATTTCGAACACGGTCGATGAATATTTTGTCAATTGCATTCAATTAATGTCCCAACTTTGAGGACGTAGTATCGAATTGATATGCCAATGCGATTTTTCTCAAAAGGTTCTTTACATTCGCCAGCTGTGATGTCTATCGCGATCGACGAATGTACCCTCAATCGCATGCAATCCATGCCCTAACTTAGATGATACTCTCTGACGATATGTCAACTTTTGATCGATATTGGGCAACATTGTTTTGCAAAGATATTAATTTCATTCATATTCATTTTTATTGAATGAATGTGTAACTAATGGATCATCATTGGACAACACGGTTGCGATATCTAACATGATTGACGATTGCACACTCAATTGCATACAATTGATATAACAACTTTTTGGATACTCTTGACATTGGACAACACTCATTCGTAATGATTATTCACACACACTAGCTGCGATGTCAATTACATCCAACTTAGAATAAGATACTTCAAACAGCTACCGATTGCTCTTGCTAAATCACAAACTTCCCATATAATTGCGAGCTTACTTAAGTTTGAATTGATGAATTTTCCGAAATAAAGACTTGATCAGAAGTGGAGGTATTTGATGGACATTCTGCTTTTCTTAGTAGAGATTATTACTCGCATACACTATGCTTGTGTATAGCAAATCATTCAGAAGCGACGATTCTTGGTGCACTTTACTAAAAATTCAATTACTAGGGAAGTTTAAGGTTAGTTTCATGATACTACTGAGTACACACACAATTTTACAGGCAGACCTACATTTAATTTAATCGGGGGATTCAGATAAATGCAAGGGATGTGGAAAGGACGGTGAAACGCCTGAACACTATTAACATTAGGCTAGCGGATTCCAACGAATATAGAGCTTGCGGAATGGAATGTAAAACATTGAAAGAATTTTCTTTGTCATTGTAAGACTTGGATTAAATGTTATTCCAGATTAATATCCCTCCTGTAAAGGGAAAATTGTTCAAAGATTGACATTCTAAACATCGGAATGATATATAAATGATCAAAATATTACTCATAAGTGTCCTTGGTGTATTTCTTCGGATCTGATGATGTCTAATCTTAAATGATTTGTTCGTACGATTATCCATTAATTGTCTGTCAAAAGAAATATTAAGGCTTTACATATTGTATGGAACGTTATCTGACCTATAATATCTTTTGGTCCGAATACTTCAATGATGTGCCCTTTGGTCCAAATACGTATAAACTTTAGGAAAAATCTTATTTTCATTTTGGTTTCATCATATTTTTTCAAACACTTAAAAACAACAATATAAAATCATGCCAAAAAATGCCTTTACACACTTGACTCTGAATTTCTCAAATTTATTAATTAAATCCATATTCCCCTTACTACAGCACTAAATACTCAAACAAAATGTTGACTCTCTTAAAATAAAATATAAAAATTACAACAACAACAACAATGAGAAAATGAATGAAAATATAAGTAAGAACCAAAAACAAAAATGTATTAAATTAAACTCATACTCTAAATACGAGAGGTTTAGTGCGCTGTAGCTGTTTTTGTATTGGCGCAGATTATCACACAAGTTTATTTTTAACATTATCCCTCCTCCCACTATGAACGACAAACAATGATGATACATACACACAAACACACATTGCCTATACAACAAAATCTTAAAAAAAAAACGAGCTAAAGCAACAAAAACAAGAATTGCTACAATAAAAACTTATCACATGGCAGATACAAAAACGTGTTAACACATACAGATACACAAACACAATGAAATTGTGTAAACAAACAAAAACACAGATACTTGGTTTTATACTCCCGTGAGAGAGAGTATGTTTACTACTTTTGCTTAACGGTGCTTAAAGAGCGTCAGAGTGAGATAAACCCACACATAGATGAACAAAAGCAAAAAAAAAAAACACACACCGGAAAATATACAAATACACATAAACGTACATACAAATATAAAAATAAAACAAAACATTAAAGTATAAGAATAAGCATAAAAATACAAGTGTAATTTTAAGACAACAACAAAAAGAATTGAAATGGAAAAAAATAAAAAAAACATGTATAAAAACCTGCTTTACTTTAGCTCCGCCTTTGCTTGTTTTTGATTGGTTTAAAGATTTCTTCTGTATTATATTCATTTTACATGCAAACATCTATATATACTAACTGTATTATTGCAATGCTAAACTTAAACACGATGTTGTTGTTGTTGGGTTTTTGGTAGGATACCATGGTTTATACATACTTATTGTATATTTTCGAGAGTGGGGTAGAGTTTATCTCTTTTTTGGAGGGTATACACAAAAATAAGTAGATTTGTATCAATGATACGAAATGGAAATGTACCAAGGAATTTAAAATATTGTACCAATTCAATAGAATTTGGTGTAGGAAGCCTTTTGACCCTAATCGTAACAATTTTTCGGGATCTGAATTGATTTTTTCATACTATTGACTGAATCCGTAGTAGCTTAATGTCTGATCGAAGTAGCTACACCCAAAACTATCGAAGTCGTAGTGATAACTGACACTATAACTAAGCTGAGAACCGGGCTGTTTTCTTTAAGTTACGCAGATGATAGGTTAAACTTTTTGGAAAGAACTATTGATCGAAGTCGCAACGACCGAAACTATAGTTTGAACTCGTAGAGATTTCTGACACTTGAACCGTTACACAGTTACGTTACACTTCTTGAACAGAACGATAGAAATCACAGACATACCTAGGCGTAGTCGTTGATCAGAATCTAATAATAATAAGTAGCTGGTTTCAGCTGGTTCTCTCGTCAAACTTCTATATCCATATCGGACATCTCCTAGACCGAGCTTCAGTAGGTCCTAGTGTTAAACTGGTTTGAAGATATTATTTGAGGAAATCTCCTTTCAATTGGTATTTGTTTGCGCCTTCTATGCAGTTTTATAAAAGAGACTCCGATATTTAAGTTTCGTTTCTTGGACAGGTCGATAACCAAGACAGACATACATTGGCGTAAATTTTGAACGGAATCTAAAATAGAACTATCACGTAGTGGTCCCATACTTAAATAACATAAATTATTTTTGTGCCGCAATATATGAGGTTAATAATTCCGTAAAAATTCCAGTTATTTTCTGCGATCTTCAGATATTACTAAAAACTCTGAGTACCTGAAATCATGTTGTTTACTCGTCAAACTTCTATTTCATGATCCACTGGGACATCTCCTAAACCGCACCACTCAAAAACTTGTCAGTTTCAAGTTAGAGACACTGAATGTTCGTCAAGTTTGAGCATTGGTTAAGTTACGTAGATGATACAGTTACACTTTTTGGATAGGAAGAGAACTGAATCTAGAGATATTATTAGAGGTATTATTACTTGTTTATACCTCCAATGTAGTTCGAAGTGAGAGACTCAGTTGTAGGGTCATCATACACTTGTTCGCCAAACAGTCTTTATAGAACATGTATTATTATATACCAATATGATTCACTTTCGTGGGAATTGATAATCACCGACAATGCTATAGTTTTCGCAGCTTTGCATATGCTTATTTTGCTTTGGAGAGCCTAGCATCGATGTCACCCTTAGAACGAGGAAATGAGAGCAAAGTTGTCAACTTTCTTAATAACCTTAACTTTGAAACAGTTGATCAAAAAGTAAGATATGGTCTTGCCCACGATAATTATGACAGCATGATTACATTCTAATTGTCTTAAGTTGTAACCTTTTAGGAATTTTAACTAGAATTCCAAGCATCCATTCCTTTGGGAAGTTTAGGAAGTCTGTAGTATATTTTAGTTTCATGATTTTCAAAGTCCCTTTATGCTTCAGGTATTTGCTCTAATGTTTCAATATTTTACTTAACCATGATCTCCTTTGTGGTTTTACAGTTTCCAACAATTCATGTTTCCGATCTCCTACCACATATTGGTAAATTATTCTACAGATAAGAGTCATCCGGCTCTTTTTGTCGCCTAATATTTCATAAGTTTTGGTTGTACGATAGACAGCAATATTTCCAAAGCTTTGGATGTTGTAATACTCATGGCAGACTTATACCCAAGCAATCTGTAGCTATGTATCGTCATTCACTGCGACTACGTTATATAGTATTGGACATTGAACGATTTTCGATTGAAATCGTAACTTTGGTCGATAGTTTTGACACCACAACTTCGATCTGCATAACTTAATGGAAACAGCTTGGTGTTCGGACTTGTTTGGAGTTTCAACAAGTACTGCTACTTTGATCTGAAGTTTCTGACATTGAGACTTCAATCAATAGTTTAGTTACTGCAACTTTGGTCAAGAGTATCAGTATTGCGACTTCGGTCTACAGTTTTGATAGTTTCGTGAACGTAACTTTGGTTAGGTGGCCTTCGGTAGATTAGGTGGCTTCCGGTAGTTTAGGTGACCTCTGGTACGTTAGTGGTTAGTGTTCTAGTCTGGTAGACCGGAGGTGGTGTGTTCGATTCCCACCTGCGGCACTGGTTAAGGAGCGCACAATAGGCCCGCTAGAGCCCTAGGTGTATATGTATATCCTCCTTTCAAACTAACTAACTAAGTAATTTGGTTTTGTTTCAATCACTGCAACTTCGACCTACAGTTTCAACACTGCGATTTCAATTCAGTTCATTCAGAGCTACTAAATTAGACGCAGCAACTTCCGTTGATAGTTTCGAAAAATCTGTATGGATCCAATTTTATTATCAACGCTATAACTGAACTTACTTTTAGGATCTCGAAGCAAAAATCTATGCCAATTATCATTATGTAGTTTTCTTATAAGATGTTCTTTCATTTATAATCTGAAAATAAAATATAAGTACTTTTTACCAAACAAATAGTACCAAGTTTTATATTTTATTTTATTACCGTCAATGGGTGTGAGTAAGTAAATACATTTTTGTACATATATATGTATGTGTATACATGTGCTTGCCTATATCTAAGGATTTTTATCAAAACTTTTATTAAACAAAAGAAATACATTTTTCAGGGTATGTCATTCCGCTAAAATATTGAAGTGGTGTAAATACATACGTATGCCTGCAAAAGTAGAGATGGAGTAAGCTCCTATTTAGGTGGAATTATTCTCCTACATATTTAACTATTTATTTTGTTTATCTTTTTAAGTGCTTTTCATGTTTTTTTTTTTATTTAACAAAAATTTTATTTGGCATACAGTAAAAGTTTTTCTTAAGTTTAGTTACCAAATGAACGAAACCAACGAACCACTATTTTAAGAAGATTTTTCGTTTTCAGCAGAAAAAGTTTAGCTCATTATGGTGGTTATAAAATAGAATTGCAGCGTTTGTTTTTTTTTTGTAATTAAAATTCTACGAGATTTAAGTAGTTTTAGTTCAAGGAGCAGTTTAATTAATGGTATTTAAATGAAAACATGGAAATTACTGATGATGAAGAAATAAAAATAAGTTTATTACTCTATATTAAGTAAAATGAAAGTTTTGGTAAGATTTTCATATAAATTTGAAGATACGAAAGTTTAAAATTTTTAAACATTAGAATTTCCAATATTGACTAATTAAACAGCCAACATGTTATTGTGGAACAGTCGATTTAGTTGCGCTCACCACTGTGTCTATACTTTAGAGACTTTGAAAAGCCATTCATTTAACTAAACCACGATGTGATATACATGAGAGTTTAAATATGTATCTCTTTGGGATGTGTTCTTTAATCTCGATCCTTGATAAAGCATTCAATAACGGTAGGAGGATAGTGTAGGAATTGCAGAGTCACCTAAACGATCATGATAACACTACTGTTATCTGTCTACTGGCATACAGTAAGTTAGAAAATGTTAGCCAGTACAATTATCTTTGTAGCAATATATACACCACCGGAGGATCGAGGCCGTCTAACATATACATATTGGGAAATCGCCCTCGTTATTTTTGTATACAAACCCCTCATAAGTGGGTTATAGAGGTGCTACTAGTACCTCTAGTCTGCCGGGACTATAAACTGGTGATGTCATGTTACTCATCGGCTAGTCCTTGGTATGATTTGACATGGGATCTTACCAGAAAACCCCACAATCTGGTACGGGATGGCAAATTGCCGCAGGACTACGTCCTGGTTGGTCAGTTGGTTGAGGTTTCTTCGGTATCCAGGTATTGGTTGTAGTTAAAACCCAAATTCACGAGAAGAGAAAGTGACTGATCTGAGATGAAGTCAATATATCGCTACAAGTTCGGTGCTTTGTCGAAGACAACAGTTACCCCACAGAGGAGTGACTGTGGAACTAAGCGTTGGGTTGGTGTCAATAGTATATGATACGGGATGAATGTAGAAATATGCGGGCCACGCCCACCCGTATACCTATGAGTGTGTCCGATAAATAAGAAGTGTGCTGGATTGAATGACGATGTATGAAATGTATCATATACAAGTGATACCATTGAATACCAGAGTAATCTCTGTACATACCAGAATAAGCACAGCGTGTACCTGTGATTAAGAACAAAGTTTCGGCTTATGTGATGGATTCGTACTTCTGTCTCCCGGATTCGCCTCTAGGTGCTGTTGCCGACTCAACAGAGGCCACCCCATCTGCGTGGTTGTAAACAGAAGTGATGTTTTACATCTCGAAAGTTAAGCAACTGGTCAGCAATGGTCAGTGATTACACAGCTTGAGTACTTAAGAAAAGTGCTTGTACATGGACCGGCTTATACAAGTACAAAAATTCCAACCTGCGTGTAAGATACACAAAAAAGCAGTGTTTAGTTTTTAGAGGTGGACATTTGATACAAATGATCTATTACGCCTATCATATTTAAATTTAATACCGTCTCAAGAGAGCCTATTCTCAAACCTACGTTGATACGTAGGTTTGGAAATGAGTAAAAAAAAAATAACATAACAATGGTACATTTCATGGTAAATGGTTTCGTGTTTATTTTAGAATTCCCCATTTCAGTTTCAATACGCGGACCAAAACTGTCTTTCCATTCCACCCATTGGTTGGTTAATTAACTTTGTAGTTCACTGCCCGCGAACTGTCAAGTAGAGCCCGCTTTGAGTGGACTATACCACTATACTATTTATAGTACTAGATCCAGCCTGTAGCTATGAGAAATCTGAGGATATCATTAAGCCTAGACTCGGATATCTCAGCAAGGTTAGATATGAAATAACTGCCAAGGAAGCGGATTCTCTTTACATTCGGAGAGGAGATGTCTTTAAAATTGCGACAGTAATCGTTGAAAGAGTGCCCAAGTCGCCCTGCATGTCTGTCTATCAGTTATTGGTTAAATAACAACGGATCGGTTGTAATTTCTTAGCCTAGCCCACGTTCACCGTTACTGCGTGCGTCGTCCATCCACTTACGTCCTCACTCGTGTGAATCAAATAACAAAATCCATAAACAGCAACCCTCGCAAAATCAACTTGGGAAACCCAACCTGGTGAACTGCAAACAACCGGCTATCCAATCTTTTGGTAAAACGCAGCAAGGATATCTGTTGTTGACGTACCAGCGAGGGCAATCGCCTCTATTCCGGTCACTGCGGGCCAAGCGACTCTCGGACAGGTGTGACTCGATCAGTGCCACTGCTGTTTTTTCCTTGTCGGCCATCAATAAAGGCTTTCGTATAAGGCCGTGCCACCAGCGCTTTATAGACCGTCTTTGAACTAAGTCGGTCGATGAGCTTGCGACCCATTAGAAATCATTACAAGATTGGGTCAAGGCCCTCCTGGCTGTGCCGGAGTGTTTTAACTCTCAATTGAACCCAGATGCAGCGGACCGAGCTGTATTTGAACATCTTCTCAAGGTTTTAAAATAAAAGCTAAGATTGTGCATTTTGAATTTACTCGCTTAATAATTCACACTATATTTCTTTTTAAACGTTGCCCATAGTTTAAAGATGTCAACGAAGATGGCCTTGTTGCAAATGGATGTATTAAGAGACATAATGACTTCTATCGGATCGTCCAATACCTAGTTAGTTAGTTAGTTATTATTCTTAAAACCTTCCGATAGCTTTGAGTTTCTTGTTCGATTTTCTATCATTAAAAAAATGTCAGATACTAGTATATTTGACGTAGTTATGATTTAGGAAGTCCAAATCGGAATACGAAATAATGGACGGATTTCAACCATTTACGATTTTTGGATTTAAAATTAAAAAAAAATAATTAAAATAATATCCCGGTAGAAACATGATGATGACTTGTACTTTCTTAACAACTTACTTTTCGGTGACTACTAGAAGCTATCTAGTAATGACTTAAAGCCGTGATACACGGTTGTCAGATCTTACAACGTTGTCAGTAAAATGTTCAGAAAATGTCTAATAATCGTCTGAATTTAAAATTTTTCTTTTGCAGCGTTGTCAGAAAAAGCATTACCTAAAATATTTCAAGACAAAATATGTATGTTGACAGTATTATTAGACATTTTCTGCACATTTTACTGCCAACGTTGTAAGATCTAACAACCGTGTATACATAGCATTAGAAATATTTTTTCGAACTTTATTTAAAAAAATCTTTAAAAACTTGTGAAAGATGTAGTGTTCTACTTACTTATCTCCCAATTAGCAGGCGATTGCAGTAAGTACTTACCTTAGTGTAAGGGAGCGTGGTAAGTACTTGTCTCCAATATCAACCTAGTGTTTAAATAATATGCTATTGTGTAAGCAAATTTTAACCCCTTACATTTCAATGTAAGTTTTTGCTTGGTTCGTTCAATTATTCATTAGGTTGGCCTATTTTTAAAATGGGTTTAAAACCATTACTTTTAGACGTTATTAGCATTAGTATTAAAGTTATGGAATATTAAGTTGATAACAAAATTGCCCCATGTCATGGCTACTTTTATACACAATTTGGTATAATAAATAATTTTAAGTTGTCAAAAAAAAAAAACGAATATAATTCTAAGCTCTTTTCTAGGTAAATATTTTCCATTTAAAACTTTCCCTCAAAAACATTAAAGATTAAACTAAAAAAATATATATTTATAACTAAACTTTGTCCTATTATAGAAAAAAGATGTTGTTTGACTGTCAGCAATTTAAACAAACAAGCTGTAACGATTGCGTTGTACATCAAGTGGGTCAGTGTTATTGAAAATGTTTGTCCCATGTGACCAGTGTTTGACTTTGGCTAAAAAAAACCCACCCTGTTAGACACAAACAACCAACAATCTCCTTCAATAAAGTTGGTAATAAAATCAGCGAATTTTTCATAACAAAAAAACTGTTAATATATCCCAGCAAAAAAAGGACTTTCAAAGAAGTGAAAAAGAAGTAGAATTTACTCCATGGAAGTACTGAAAAAGTAATGAAGAAGTAATGATTTTTATACAGGCTTATCATATGAGGGATCTTTTTATTTGATTCCAAATTCACTACATTTGAAGTCATTCTTAGGAAGTAATTTTTATTACCTTCTTTGGAAGTCAATAAACATTACTTCCACAGAAGTTGTTTACCTTCACTTAATGCTATTTTTGACGTGAAGATAAATTTGCTGGGTATAGATAGAGTGTTGACAGCTCTTGACAGACGGGATATTAAACATATTTTGATGATTAAAAATATTTTTTTCTAAAGGCTTACCTTAGCTAGCGTTTGTATATACGTGTGTTTATAATAGAATTTTTTTTTTCGTATTATACATGTAGAGTAAAAACGAAATGACGGTTTAAAAGTTTATACAGCACTTGAAATGTTTTAAAATTAATTAAAAACGCTTTTGCTTTATAATTTTTTTGTATCTATTTTATTTTAAAGATACACTTTAGGTTGGTTATCGTTTTAGACTACAGGAAAATGTCATTATAGTAATGAAATGGAAAAAAATGTGATTAAACAAAAGCTGACTCATGTGATTTTATGCCAGTAAAAGTAGTCATATGTATAAATTTTTTAAAAATTTGTACCTGTTAAAACGCATTTGGGTTTTTCTTTTAGTCAAAATAATGTAAACAAATAAGAGTGCAAATATTGACATAGATTTCCTTTGATATATTGACAAGAGTTTGTTTTTGGTAATTGTTTGTAGAGATTTATTTAAAAGTCATTAATATTGCCAAATAGGTTTATGAATGATTAGATATTGGTTTGTTTAAAAACATAAGTAAATAAGTTTTCCAAGTGTATCCTTAGAGAAACAGGATATGAAATTGATATAGGGTACTATATTCGGCTGTACTGAATGTTATTTGTACTTCACTATATTATATTTTCAAAAATGTAATTATACCCTACATCTCCCATAGTGGAGGGGGTATTACTATGTTTGTAACACCCAAAAATATTGGTCCTACACCAGGCGAGGATACAGTTCAAGCGTTGGGGGGGGGAGGTTTTATTTTTTTTACTTATATTTATATCTTTTTTGTCATTTCTATATTTTGTATAAAAAGTTTTTGGTCTTGGGAGGGGAAATTTCCCTTTTTCCCATCCCTTGGATCCGCGCCTGTCCTATACCCACCTTGAAGTATAGCAATCGACTATGTTCGTCCATCCGTCCGTTTGCCTGTGTGTGTCCATGTAAACTTTGTAAGCAGGCTACAGGTCGAAAAGTTATTTTGATCAAATTTGGCACATGCTCTAGTTTTAGTCAAAGGACGAACGCTATAGCCCCCATATAACCACATCCCCCAAATAGCGCTTTTGAGCTCATAATTACGTTGAATGTTACATTATGTCACTACAAGTACCACTAGTCTGGCCGGACCTAAAACGGATCGTGATCAAATATATCCTCTACCTTTCCTTGGAATCATATGTCATAGAGTTTGGTACTATGGAAACCGGTAGCTTGAAGAACAGAGTTTCGGGGCTTTTGGAGAACTCCCTTTGGAGTTCTGCGCGTGGCAGCCATAGTTTAAATTCGGAATAATGAGGAATGACTGTGGGACTAACAGTTGGAAATTAGTTGAGTGGTTGTAAACTGAAGTGATGTTTTCTCATTTCGGAAGTTAAGCAACAAGGAATCAAGGGTAGAGATCAGAGATTAACTCGAGCAAAGTACTTGTACATGGACCAGCAGAACCCTGTACAAAAAAAAAAAAAAAAACGCGAGGCTTCATAAAAACTCACACTTTAGATAAAAAAAATCACCGTAAAACACATCGGCACCTAGTGTATCTCTCGCAGATTAGACTTGTTTAGGTTCAATGGATAAATTCCTATTTAGCGAGAATATTCGAAGGCTCCAGAAGAGAGAGGTTTTTCTAAGATCGACTTTCTTGTTGAGATCGACAGTCATACAATAATGAGTTCTACCATTAGATTTGATATACATATGTTTGTTGATACATATACAGCTACAAATCGTGGTACACGGTTGTCAGATCTTACAACGTTGTCAGTAAGATGTTCAGAAAATGTCTAATAATCGTCTGAACTTACAACGTTTCTTTTGTATCAACATTTACATACACACATATGTAAATTAGTATGTGCATACATACATATAATAATAATTTGTGTAAAAATATAAAATTTTTTAATTTCTATTTTTAATTTATTACAATTCTTATAATTAGTATTTATAAAAGTACTTACGATTAAATTTTTCAATTTAATTTCATCAAGTGTCTGAGTTCACCTACTTATCTCACTTACATTTTATTCTAATACATACTTAAAGTAATATCATTTCTATTCTATTTATTTAAACGATTGACGGTAAATTTTGCCTTTGTCATGATACACTTAGAAACGTAAATACACTAGATTCGGTTTTATCGATAAGATTTCTAACATGCATTTCTAAATGGGAACTTACAATATTTTCGATTAGTATTGATTATTTTTTTAAATAAAACTTTATTTGTTTAGCCATTGTGTTGACTTGTTAAGATCTAATTAGATCCATTGGAATCACAGTGATAAGCTTTTATTTATAAAGGTGTAAATTTGATTTAGAAATAGAAATAGAAAGAAAAAAACTCAAGACGTATTACATACTTATAGATAATTAAAATCTGTTGTGATAAGAAGTTTTGAGTTGTTTGTTATTTGATTTAGAAACAATTGATCTTGAAATTAATAATGTTATTTAAAAAAGACAGATTTTAAAATGTATTAATTGATGAAAAGTTACACGAAATCAATAATTAAAAGAAATTCTTCTAATTACATTCTAATATATTCTATTTACATTACCCATAGACTACTACTAACCATACACTACTAATATAAATAACTCTTAGTTAGCTTAATTTAATGAATCTGTTTATATGTTCACATATACCATCATACATTAATACATACATAGGTATTTATATGTGTTTTAAAATTTCATTATACTAAAAGCTTAATTTTGTTTTATTCTTGATGTGAGAATTTATGGATGTTTAGATAAATGTTGTTAGATATTTCCTAGGCATGTGTAGTTTTATATAAGTTTTTGTGATTGTATGTGTTTGTATAATGTGTAATAGATAGAAACATTTAATATTGTTATTAATAATATTATTTATTTCTAATAATTAACGTTGTTTTACTCTAGAAAAACAACATACAATTTCTTTTCACTTTGAGTTTAATTCATAATGCCGCATGACATACATTCACATCTACGTATATACATATACATTAGGGTAGACCTTTTGTATGGTGAAACAGTGTAATACATGTCTATGTCATGTTATTTGTGTATTTCTAAAGACGACCCTATACTGTATAGTCTACAGTATATGAACTCAAAACGATTTTAATCAACACTTTGATTGGATCGTCTGATGGTAACGGATGGAATTAAATTTTACTTTACGTACGTAAAGTATGACCGTGTAAAGGGTACTTTACTGCGTATCTACTATTTCTTCCGTATAGGTTGGGGCCTCTTCGGAAGGGCAACGTGATCGGCTCCACAATAACTTGTTTGTTCTCAAGGTACAGCTTTTCGGAGATCTTTTTTCACATAAAAAGTTGAGAGGTAATCCCATAAATCCATCAGATGTCCTGTTCTTGAGTCTATATCATCTTCTAAAACACTTGATTTTCGTAATTTTCTGGATGGAGAAATGATAAATAGAAATAGTAATTGAGTTAGTTAGTCAGTTAGTTTATTTAGTTAGTTTGTTAGCTAGTTAGTTAGTTGGTTAATTAGTAAGTTAGTTAGTTATTTAGTTTCTTAGTTAATTATTTAGTTAGTCAGTTAGTCAGTTAGTTAGTTAGTTAGTTAGTTAGTTAGGTAGTTAGTTAGTTAGATAGTTAGATAGTGGGTTTGTTAGTTAGGTAGTTAGTTAGTTAGTTAGTTAGTTAGTTAGTTAGTCAGTTAGTTAGTTAGTCAGTTAGTTAGTTAGTTAGTTAGTTAGTTGGTTTGTTAGTTAGTTAGATAGTTAGTTAGTTAGTTAGTTAGTTAGTTAGTTAGTTAGTTAGTTAGTTAGTTAGTTAGTAAGTTAGTTAGTTAGTTAGTTAGTTAGTTAGTTAGTTAGTTAGTTAGTTAGTTAGTTAGTTAGTTAGTTAGTTAGGTAGTTAGTTAGTTAGTTAGTTAGATAGTTAGTTAGATAGTTAGTTAGATAGTTAGTTAGTTAGTTAGTCAGTTAGTCAGTTAGTCAGTTAGTCAGTTAGTCAGTTAGTTAGTTAGTTAGTTAGTTAGTTAGTTAGTTAGTTAGTTAGTTAGTTAGTTAGTTAGTTAGTTAGTTAGGTAGTTAGTTAGTTAGTTAGTTAGTTAGATAGTTAGTTAGTTAGTTAGGTAGTTAGTTAGTTAGTTAGTCAGTTAGTTAGTTAGTTAGTTAGTTAGTTAGTTAGTTAGTTAGTTAGTTAGTAAGTTGGTTTGTTAGTTAGTTAGTTACTTAGTTGGTTGGTTGGTTGGTTGGTTGGTTGGTTGGTTGGTTGGTTGGTTGGTTCACTTCACTTCATTAATCAGAACAGTATTGCGTAACCGTATCTTCAATTTCACGCGTTTCTTGCTTTTCGCCGTTACCTTAATGAGCAAAACCTCATGCGTTTGTATTGAATGGTATTTGTATAAAATAATTGAATTAAAGTAATTAAATTTCAGTTGAAACATATGATTTTTATAGACTAGAAGCTATTATAATTATTCAGTAAATTAATTTAATAGTTGTATTTATGTTAAATAATATTTAACAATATGCTATTTTAATCAAAAAATATTAAAAAGTTAAAGATTCGTTTAGATATGTTGAAATCTATGAACATTGAAATGAAAGGAAATGTATTTGATATCTATATAAAATCTCTAAACAGTCCAAATATAATCAAATGTGATGGAAAAGGAATGATGGATTCATATTTAGAGGGCTACTCAATTCTAAGATTTGTTATAATGTTATAGGCCTGCGTATTTAATGTTATGTTTTCTTTTGTCAAATGGCGGCAATAGTACATCAAATTTTGGGAAATACTTAACACATATAATCTGCTGATATGTTGTGTTTGCTTAATATCGACCAAAAGTTTATAGCGATGGAGGTTTTTTAGAGATGTTTTGTCTTCCCTAACGGCAACTTTATTCTATGATTGCTTATTATTCCGCAGAGACATGGTATAATCCAAAAGAATCAATACGATATTCTACTTTAATTTATCAGCTGATACCGATTCACCTTCTATAGTTAGTCAAGTCCACGTCACTCCAAAGGAAAAAAAATGGATTCTATTACTATATCTGATATAAAGCAATACAGAAACCAAGCCATACGCCACTCAAAGAAACCTGAATTCAGAATACTGTTTGTAAAGTTGACAACGCCAAGTCAAACATTCCAAATACTAACATGTCGGCAAAAACCAACCTCAAAGTAGTATTTCAAAAGAAACCTTGAAAAACGAGGAAGGAGAAGCTAGACAGGGAAAAGATAAAGAGCCGCAATCTAATGCCAAAATTGCCACAAGAAGACTGTGGCACGTTCTCTACTATGTTGTTTACGATGCCGGTAATCCGACAGTTAAAATTCCAATAGATCAGCAAGTGAATTCTGGTCAAAAATAGGATAGTGGACCAAGCAATAGCTTCAAAAAGCAAATAACCAATAGATCGTACCCCTGCTAGTTCAGAATTGGCACAATTTTGATAAGATTGGCGTTTTACCTATGTGTTAGCATCCTGACGAACTTGGTAGAGAGTATCCCTTCTCACTGGAACTTTAATAAGCAGAGACTGGCTTGTTTTATAGAAACATAGGTCTTATAACCACTATAGCAATCTGCTTTTTCTTAAGTTTGTCCATTTTAATATACAATCTTGAAATATTTGAACCAATATTAGTCACAATTCTGCGAATAAGGTTGACAACGCCAAGCCAGATATGTTGGCGAATTCAACCTCTAAGGTAAGAGTGTGTCAATGTTGGCGAATTCAACCTCTAAGGTAAGAGTGTGTCAACATAAGCTTAGAAAAACGAATAGGGAGAAGCTAGACAGTTGAAAAAGAAAAGATCCATCATCTAACGCCAAAGTTGCAGGAAGAAGATTTCGAGACACATCGTAAACTACAGAGCAGATATTTTTCAACACTGGTATAAAAAGTTTAAGATTGCGAGTTCAGCATTGGCATAGCATCTCACCTATGTGTTAGCACCCTGAGCCACTTGGTGAAAAGTATCCCTCCTCCCTGGAACTTCGATAAGCAGGGACTGGCATGTTTTATAGAAACATGGGTCTTATAACCACTAAAGCAATTTTGAATCCTTCCATTGAATCCATTTGAAATAATCATGAAATAGTTGAACTAATATTAGTAATAAATTGACTTTATATATTCATACTTTGTATACCCTTCACCACCAATAGTTGTGAAAGAGGATATATATAGCTTTGTCGTTCCGTGTGTAATACCAAGAAGCATATATAGTCCGGCTCCTTGTGATTTTCTGAGTCGATTTAACTATGTCCGTCTGTCTGTCTGTCTTCCTCAAACACGCTCACGGTAAAACTAAACAATGGAAATCAGCCAAATTCACTAAAAATATTCAATGTTGTCCTAAGCAGTTTGGTACTGAAAATCAGCAATATCGGTTCACGACGTAAAAAGTTATGAGTAAAAATTTCAGACTTCCAAAAAAAAAAAATCTTTTTTTTCTGTCAGGAATCAAGTATATTGAAAATCTTAACAATTGATCTAAAATTTCCCATAACTCTTATACAAATGTATATATGTATTCCCGGATATTAAGTTTATCGTTAACAACTCCCTCAAATATATCGGTATCAACACAAAATGTTTGTACATGTAAATATAATATGAACTGAAATCATACGACAAACATTAATATGTATCGGATCACTATTGATCATAGATCCATATAAGGTCCTGTTTCGAAAAACACACATCCGAATATAACACTCTAACTTAATTGAACAAATATTTTGAAATTTAAACAACTTTATTTATAAATCAAGCAATATTTCTATATTCGGGTGTGCCGAATCTGATATACCCTTCACCAAGTATGTTTTAAAAAACAGTTTTTATTTATTTTGTATCTCTGCACACATCTCACGCATAACATACACACAAACAAACATAAACTGTAGCAGAAAGAAATATTAACCGTTGTACTGTAATACCACCGTCAAACTGTATTACCACCCTCAAACAAATATGAGCTGTATTACTAGCTCGCCGATATCTGGGGACCTCTAAAAACTGAAACGGATGACAGACAGACAGACGGACATGGCTTAATCGACTCCGCTATCTATAAGGATCCAGAAAATATATACTTTATAGGGTCGGAAAATTATATTATAGAAATTACAAACGGAATGACAAACTTATATATACCCTTCTCACGAAGGTGAAGGGTATAATAATTTTTAAACAGTTTTTCGTCCAAAAATTAAGCAAAACTTTTGTAAAAAAAATCAATAAATTAGCTTTAAAGTTTATATTTTGTATATTCTGCGAAAAGGAAGAAACCTCGTGATATTTTCCTATATATATTTATATACAAATACATATACAAAAAACGCCATGCGTCGAAGTATGCAACAAAAAATTGTTTATTCATATTTCTCTCTACATACTCGTGAATTTAAATTTATATACTTATACCTATACCGATTTTTGGTTCATGCATACAGGAAACATTACAAAAATCTCAAACACTTACTGTGATATATAACGATATGATATTTTTGCTTTTTATTTCCATATACAGTGACATCATCATCATTATTGTCGACGGACAGTATTTCAGCAACATTGTTACAGTAGAAATAATCACTATCACTATTTTTTTGTTATTATAATTTTTATATATTTTTTTATAAAAAAGTGTATAATTCTATTAAAAGGACTCTTTAATATAATTTGATACATTCATAGCTTGTGTCGTTGTCCTCAATATCATTATTATCATCCTAATTGTCATTATTCTGTTCATCAGTTAAAAAGCTATAATCATTATCTTTGTCAGCACTAACAACAAAAGGACATTTATACTCAAGTTAATGCTTTTTGATATCTAAACAAAAAAGAAGTGTCAAACCATCTCATAACTAAACATTTCTGATTATGCAATGGAATTTGCTGATGATGAACAGCAAGCAGTCTAGTGATAATAATTAAGAAAAAAAAGAAATATCCTCAACCTCATCACAATTACCACCCACTAACATTTCAAATTCTATACAATTTGGTTTACATTTAAGTTACAATAAGAGATTTCTTTAGCTGTCATTTTGGTTTGCTTACCTTTTACATCCGGTAAAAAATGTCAAGTTGATGTTTCCTTTAAACGTTTCATATCAATTTTCCTGCATTGACATTACAATAGTTGATTATACCTTTTTTATGTGTTAATAACCATAAAGATTTTTTTTGATGAAATGCAGTTATGTTTGGAAGGCACTATAAGCTGTAGATAAAAAAATAACAAAAATACATTCCGTTCTTTTAATAAAATAACTTAAAAATATTAAGAATTTTTACCCTAAAAGTTTTACGTTTTTTTACGTTTTTATCTAGCGCTTGCGCATCCCTAAAATAACTATATTTTGCTATATAAATTTTGTCTTTATATAAAGATATTTTATATACTTGAAATTGTATATATGTATGTCCTTTATATTTATACAGTTTATTACCCCCCCCTTAAAAAATAATCCTTAAAATTAAGCAACACTCAAGTAGTCCTAAGACTACGACGTTTTACTAGAAAAATCATTATTTCTTATAATTGAGTTTTGAAAAAGTTAAGCTTCAACGTTTTAATTTTTAATGTTATTGTAATAAAATGTATGGGGTTTTAAACTTGTATAATAGTTATACGTATTTTCTTATAGGCCAGCAATTATCTTAAAGCTTTTAAAATAATAAAACAAATATGGAGCTATACACATACAAAATTACATAGTCCTTTTTGATAAAAGGATCATCGGGTCCATGAATATCAATTTCAATGCTTATGTTACATAGTTTGAAGATATAACCTTATACAGTTTTGTTTGCATTGCCCCACCGCTTTGGAGATCCAAAGCGCTTTCGAGATCCAAAGCGCTTTCGAGAAACTATATTTGGATTAAATTCTCCACCTTGCAAATCACCGAGAGGATTTCGTGTTGATGTATAAAACGTAAGAATATAGAATAGACTATAGAGTAGATTATAGACTAGACTATATACTAGACTATAGACTAGACTATAGATTAGACTATAGTCTAGTCTATAGTCTAGACTATAGACTAGACTATAGACTAGACTATAGACTAAACTATAGACTAGACTATAGACTAGACTATAGACTAGACTATAGACTAGACTATAGACTAGACTATAGACTAGACTATAGACTAGACTATAGACTAGACTATAGACTAACCTATAGACTAGACTATAGACTAGACTATAAACTAGACTATAGACTAGACTACAAACTATACTATAGACTATAAACTATACTATATACTAGACTATATAGATTAGACACGATACTAGATTTGTTAGGCGAAAAAATGGTTTAAGTAATTATCGAAAAGTTGAAAGCCTTTCCCCTCGGAAACATTTTTAACTCTCAGGAATACGTGCTATATTTTTTCGACGAACTTTTTTTAAATTTTTAAAATTTTTACTAAAGTTATAAACATAAAAGTTATTTGAAATCAGAAAATATATAAATATTACAAAACGGTGTTATATGGCAACTAGATTTTAGTATGTTCCGATTTAAGATCTTAAACTTACTTAGACCCGAAGCAGTATGTGAATATGCAAATACCGTTTTCAATTTTATGTGTTTTATTTCTTAATTATCCAAACACGTTCTTAATATATCGTAGATAAGTACATACATATGTATGTTGTATCCAGAAAAAATATTCACCTTGTATTTATATTGATTATATTTTTCCATTAGACCTCACCCAAAAAAATACAATACAAGTTCCTAAAGACAAGTTATTATTAGTAGTATTACTATGAAACCTCATTTGGCACTTGAAATAATTAACAATAGTTAAATAACATAAAAAAATAAGAACAAAGTTTTAAAACAATTTCATAGCGAGTTAATTGATTTATCTGATATTGTTTTCTTGTGTAAATTGATATATAATGACAGACGTACAAATAATTTTTATACACGTTTAAACATTTATACACTTGAAAATCAATAGCAAATACACAAAATTTATATTTTTGCCTTTATCAGATGAGTTATCAGCAAATCATTTCATTTCTGTTTGACTATTTATTTACCTGTTATTTGTTGGATTGCATTGAAAGATGACATCGATGGTGATGACAATGATAATGACAAATGTTAAAGAAGTGTAAATGACAATGAAAATAATTGTATTTAAGATAACGATGTTTAGATGTGTGGGATATTAAAGGAAAGATATAGTTCCAATATAACAACACATTTATAAAATCATGAAAAACTTCGATCCAAAAAAATGGACCACCAATTACTGTTGTTAAGTTACGGATATGGATGTTTATAATCTCCAAAATATTTGTTCCATGAAAAACATACATTCTTATGTGATTAATCGTCCTAAAATCAATTTTTGATCCGATTAAGTCATTTCATCTAAATTAGATATGAGTATGAATAATATTATCGGAGCCACCCTAACAGGCACATGCCACTATAGACAATTTAGCGACAAAAAAACGAATTCTCAGAAAATACTTTATATGTATGTATTAAGCATTTCAATTATTCTCGTTTATACTTAAGATACATTTAAGACAAAAAAGATAAAAACATGATATCGATTTGTATGTTAGCGACAAACATTAAACAATTATTTTAAGATACAAATACAAACCCACCCACATGTTCTTACCTGTTCCATGTATTTTTGTAAAACATTCGATTCTATTGATGAAATGTTATTGGCTGAACAGGTGATAAGCACAGAATCATGTCTAAAAACAACATATGATAGAAGGAAAATAATCGATATAAAGAAAAGGAAACTTGTGTTAGAAAATATATATTTTCTGATGAGTTTTTTTCAGTTGAAAGATTTTGGTATGATTTAAAAAAGGTGCCGCCAAACAATGTCAATCTTCTTGTTATCATTGTTTGATATTTTCTATTGTTTTGTTTTATCTCGTGGCGCGGTATTTAATATAAAGTTTATTATTGTTTATGTTGTCAAGAATTATGTTAAACAAATTTATTATCGCATAATATTAAATATAAAAGTTGTTCAAGAATAAAATCCTTTTTAAAATTTAAAAAACCAATTCAATCAACCAAATAAACAAACGAAATAACTAACTAACTAACTAACTAAATAACTAACTAACTAACTAACTAACTAACTAACTAACTAACTAACTAACTAACTAACTAGCTAGCTAGCTAGCTAGCTAGCTAGCTAGCTAGCTAGCTAGCTAGCTAACTAACTAACTAACTAACTAACTAACTAACTAACTAACTAACTAAATAACTAAATAACTAACTAACTAACTAACTAACTAACTTACTAACTAACTATCAAACTAACTAACTATCAAACTAACTAACTAACTAACTAACTAACTAACTAACTAACCAACTAATTAACTAACTAACCAAATAACTAACTAACTAGCTAACTAACTAACTAACTAACTAACTATCAAACTAACTTACTTACTAACTAACTAACTAACTAACTAACTAACTAACCAACTAACTAACTAACTAACTAACTAACTAACTAACTAACTAACTAACTAACTAACTAACTAACTAACTACCTAACTAACTCACTAACTAACTAACTGACTAACTAACTAACTAACTAACTAACTAACTAACTAACTAACTAACTATCAAACTAACTAACTAACTAACCAACTATCCAACTAATTAACTAACCAAATAACTAACTAACAAACTATCAACCTATCAAACTAACTTACTTACATACTTACTTACTAACTAACTAACTAACTAACTAACTAACTAACTAACTAACTAACTAACTAACTAACTAACTAACTAACTAACTAACTAACTGACTAACTAACTAACTAACTAACTAACTAACTAACTGACTAACTAACTGACTAACTGAGTAACTGACTAACTAACTAACTAATTAACTAACTAACTAACTAACTAACTAACTAACTAACTAACTAACTAACTAACTAACTAACTAACTAACTAACTAACTAACTAACTAACTAACTAACTAACATACTAACTAACATACTAACTAACATACTAATTAACATACTAACTAAAATTCGTCTTTTACTTCGTGGGATTACCAGAGGGTCCCGAATATGACAGAGATCGGAACAATGCTGTTTCTTCACTTGTGTTCCAATTAAAACATTAATTAATGCCCGTAATTTCAACAAATAGGTATTTATCATTGCATAGTTACCTTTGGTGTAAAAATATTTGGTAATTTTAATCCATAGGTACTGATTTGAAATACATGTCAACTTACCCCTTTGGTAAAGTTATCTACTACTTAGTTATTTTACACTCTATATATCTATTTGTTAAAATTACGAACATAAGAGTTCTATGTTACCCTTCTTATAAGGAGTGAGATCGAAAAATTCTTAACATACGTTTTTCATTACATTTTTCAACCAAAGTATTATTTGATTTTTTTTTTTTTTTTGATCAAGTTACCTTTGAAAAACATGTCAGTAATGTCAATTATATTAATTTTTTTGTTAATCTGATTAAAATGAGTGACCAGAAAAAAGTGCGTACTGAAATTATTAAATATTTTTATAACTAAACCCAACTTGGTCTTACAAAAAGTTGGCCAAGCATACAAAGGTCTGCCATCAAACTGTTTCCAATGTTATTAAACAGTACCGGGAGAACATGTCAGTTTATAGAAAACCTGGTTCAGGTAGAAGGAATAGTCCACATGATGTTTCTAAAGCCAAAAAAAAATGAAACGCATTTTCAAAAGAGCTCCCAACACATCCGGTAGGAAAGCAGCTCGGTTAGCTCAGTGCTCGGACTATTTGGTACGAAAAGTTAAAGCTAATGCAGGTTTAAAAACATACAAGGCTCAAAAAGTTCCTGACAGGAACGCTGCTAAAAATTTAGAGGCCAAAAACAGAGCACGGAAATTGAAGTCAAGTTTTATAAAAAAATATTCTTGCTGCATAATGGATGACGAAACGTATGTTCTGGCAGATTTTTCGCAACTTCCAGGTCAAAAGTTTTATGTTGCTGATGCTCGAGGGAATGTTGAAGAAAAGTTTAGGACCCAAAAGCAGACAAAATTTCCCAGAAAGTTCTTGGTATGGCAAGCAATATGCAGTTGCGGCAAAAGAAGCCAATCATTTGTTACAACGGGCTCTATAAATACCGAAATTGACATCGAGGAATGTTTACAAAAAAGGCTGCTTCCATTCATAAGACTTCATAATGTGTCCACTTATTTTTGGCCTGACTTGGCATCCTGTCACTATGGTAAACAAGCCCTTGAGTGGTACAAGAACAATAATGTGGTATTTGTACCAAGAGAGGCAAATCCTCCAAACTGCCCGGAGCTAAGGACAGTGGAGAGATATTGGGCTCTTGTTAAAAGAGAATTGAAGAGTATAAAAAAGGTGTCCAAAAGTGTGGTAGATTTTAAACGGAGATGGACTACATGTTCGAGCAAAGTGACAGAAAGCACTATAAAAACGTTAATGGAAGGGTTTCCGAAAAGGGTTCAAAATTTCATCACTAGTGATTAAAACTATAAAAATATTTTTTTTTTTTTGTAAATTGTAATAATACTTTGAATCAAATAAAAAAAAAAATAAAGCTGTAAGTTTAGTGGTTTCTTTTTTATAAACATATATGTATGTTAAGAATTTTTCGATCTCACTCCTTATATACTTCACCATGATGTGTGAAAAACAGTCAGCACCAAATAGTACTCTTTTGCATCACTTAACTGCTTACTTTCATGTTTCTACATACATTCAATATTATAGAAAATTCAAAAAAGTACATTTGGAAAAACGAAAATCTACCAAAAAGTTAGCATAAGTTCTCTTTTATGGGTTCTCACCTAATTCAGACACTACATAATTAATAGATTCAATATTATAAAAAAAATCAAAAAGTGCCTTTTAAACAACAAAAGAGTGCCAAAAAGTTCACTTTTTCGGTTCTTACTTAACTCCGACTCTACATACTAGGTTCAATATTATAGAAAATTGAAAAAGTACATTTTGTAGAATGAAAAAGTACAAAAAAATTCCCTTTGATGTGTTCTCGTCTAATCCGGGCTCTACATAATTAATTTCTAGGTTCATTATTATAGAAAACTGAAAAAGTACATTTTGAAAAGCGAAAATGTACCAAAAAGTTCCCATTTATGGGTTCTCAACTAATCCAGGCTCTACATATTTAATTTCATGTTTATAGGTTCAATATTATATAAATTTTAAAAAGTACATTTTGTAGAACGAAAAAGTACCATTTTTATAGGTTCTCACGTAATCAAGGCCATACATGCCTAGAGAAAATTAAAAAAGTACTTTTTGTAGAACGAAAAAGTACTAAAAAGTTTATTTTATGGCTTCTAACTTAAGCCATGTTTCTAGCCAATAGCAACACACCAGTGCTGCTCTCGATCTGCTTTGTTTTTATAAACAAGCGTACAATTAGAAAATTTACCGGTTATAAACTTTGTTTTTTTGCAATTTCTTTCTGGGCATGAATAAAAATGTAAATTTTTGATGAAATTTTCAGAGGTTGTATCAGATTTTTGCTTATATATCCCTTATTTATGGACAGATTTTGCTGACTTAAAAAAGCGATCTTCTCAAAGCATGTCTAACAAAATTATTAAAGATTCGGTTCTCGCCGAAATCTGGGGTTCTTTAAAAACTGATTTCAACAAACATTCAGACGGATATACAGATAGACAGACAGACAGACAGACAGACGGACAGAAAGACGGACAGAGCTTAATCAACTCAGCTGCATATAATATATGTACTTTATGGGATCGGAAAATTATATTATAGAAATTACAAACGGAATGACAAACTTATATGTATATACCCTTCTCACGAAGCTGAAGGGTATACAAATTGGAATAAGTTTGAAGTTTTTTGATGACAGCTGGAAGTTGTATAAAGACTAGCTATTCCATAGCTATATGCAACTTCTCATGCTATATGCAAGTCAGTTATCTGATAATAGCCTAGTCTATAAGTTAGCTAATAAATAAGTCCATATACTAAACCAAAAACTAGAAAATGGGATATAAAAACTCGTTATTAGACTACAATCATTAAACTTGTCAAAGGACTATGAAATGAAATTATCTACAAATCTCAATCGATGAGGTTTATTAGTAGTCCCTATGGAGGGTGCCTATTAGAAAACTACTTTAAAATAAAGTGTAGTGTTGAAATTTAACATAATTATATAATTCCTTATGGGGAATATCAGTTTACCGCCAATAGAGCCTTATGATATACGCACAATTGGGACGAACGATGAATTTCGTATAGCACGACGAACTAGTCGACAACAATACGTTGCTTAAATTTGTCAAATGGAACACAATCAAATTATTCGTACTGCGAATTCGTTTAAAAATTTGTTCGATCAAAATTGGAAAAAGTATGAAAAAGGAACAAAAATTATATTTTTGTGAATCTCCACGATTTTGAGATAATTAAAATTTATTCAAATATTATTTTGAAATTAGAAAATGTAAGATTATATTTTTGTGAATATCCCCAATTTTGAGAGTATTTTAACAGCTTTAAATTTTTTTTTCAAACATTACTTCGAATTTTCGAACATAATTTTAAATATTCCAAAATACCATTGTAGTGTCATCAAGTGTACTCCAAACTGACAAATTTCAGACAATTTTGGCTACCAGACTTAAGTTCGAATTTTCGAATTTTTTTTTAGTTTTTATGACCCAGAGATTATTTTTAGAGCATAAAAAATTGTTCGAACATAACTTCATATTTTCGAATATAATTTCGAAAATTCGAACATAATATTGTATTGTCATTAGATATGCGGATTTTCATATAATTTAGTGTGTTCTATATCTGATGACGAAAATTCGTTCCGAAAAATTCGTCGTTCGTCCCAATTGTGCGTATAGCATTACCTCTAAAAAATAAAATTCGAAAAAATTTGTTGAAATATGAAATTAATTATTCTATCGAATTTTGTTGAATTTGTTCGTATTGCGAAATTGATAACCTATTTCAAAAATTACCAAATGTGAAATACGTATATATGGTTATGATAATATAACTTTTCATATATCAAATATGTCAATGAGTAAATCGTGGCCATAATGATTTAATAGATTTCCTAGACCTTCAGTTATTTATGAATTTCCTTAATTAGTTTACGACACATGCTTCGGTGGTGGTTATCTATGATTTGGCATACCCATCACATTGCGATTAACCTATTTCATTAATAGTTGTACCGTACAAAAATTTGTTTACACATTACCCTTATTGTTTTCCTGACAATTTGACCATGTAATTAACATGTCCTTTAGTAATTTTTAAGCTTCATCTAACAATACGTGAGGTTGTTGTGTATGAAAAGTAGAAAATTACAAAATTTTGTTGCTAAATTTTAAAGGTTTTTTTCGCCTCAAAAAAATATTTTTTTTTTCGTTTTATTTGAAATCGATATGCCATGCACGTAGACTCATTAAACCTTGTGATAAATTAAGCGTATGAAAGCTTTATTTTTTTTTCTTCTACAAATATTATAAAAGACTTTGAAATACTTATGAAAAAAATACATTAGAAAATCCTTGAAAAAATATGAAAATTTATGTTAAAAATTTGCTTTCGCTTATGAGAGGTTATTTACTTGGAAATGTGTATTTATATTGTATAAATAAACATATAATAGCCTTATTATCATTAATTATGAAATAAATCCTTAAATAGTAAAGCCCCCTCGAAATATGAAGCAGAAATAAAGTAAAAACCTTAAGTGAAGCTGTCTAAAATCACCCACCACTAGCGCCTCTACCCCCGAACCAACCAACCACTTGTCGTTTTTGGGCAATTGTTATGAATGTCAAAAATAAGTAAACAATACCGGGATTTGTGATTATCAAGACAATAGAAATTATTTATTAAAAAAATATGTTTTCTATGGTTCTTTTTTTACAAAAAAATACTTTGTTTTCTTTTTTTTTGCTTCAGCACATCATTTATCATTATCCTTTTAATAAGGATGAAAAAACATGTTTTTTTTTTTGAAATTTATGTTTATATTGTGTTTGAACCTTATTATAATGTAAAGTTTGTAGGTTTTACCAACCACCAATGATAATGAGCTAGACCATCTTTATAGTCAAGTACTGCACACTTGTAAAATAAATACAGGATTGTGTCCTTATTCTATTCGGTTAAAGAATATATTAAGTACAATGTATTTTTGTTTATTTTCCATAAATTTCTTTTTGTAAAATTCAATATTCACATATTTTGAATGGAAACTCTTTTCTGGCGTTATTTGATTTATCCTTTATAGGAAGCCAAACCAACATGGTCATGCTTCTATCCTTGGGAATACGACTTGCATCCCCGAGAACATTGATTACTGCTCTACCACGCTTCTTCCGGACAATGATTCACAGCAAAAAGGTCAAACCTTCTCAGAGGGTGCAACACTTGAAATCTATACTGATGGATCTATGTCATAACAGGTATGGGTGGTGGTTTCTTTATGTCTGTTTTAATAAGGCGGTATGTTTTAGGCTATACAACTAGGCTGAAATCTTAGCTATAAAAAGAGCAGATAACTTGATGAGGTACTATAGAATATGCAATGGAAATATTTGAATTTATATTGTCAGTAAAGCTGATATAAATTCTTTACCTGATGTCTAAACGACATCCAGACTGGTGCCCGAATATCGGGTGTCTATTGACGAAATGGCGAACTATTCGTGTCGTGAACTACTCCAGGCACCGGGTCACTCTAAAGTTGCAGGAAATAGAAAAGCAGACGATCTAGGAAAAACTGGTTCCCGGCTTTACTTTATGGGTCTGCTCAGACCAGATGGTCATCACTGGCCTCAAATATCAAGAATGACCTGGCCTCTCTACAATGAGCGATGGTCTTTTTAATTGATGGGGCTATCCAGGATGAGACTACGTATACTGGTAGCCATCCTAACAGGATGTGCACTGTGCTATTGATGCGCATGAAAACTAAATCTTCCAAACAATGACTATTGCAGGAGTTATCGAAGTGAGGTCTGCATTAACTTGCTCTATCTGTTATAAAAGTTTATAAGAAGGAATCGTTCATTCGTTCCTCTGACTGGTTTAATATCAATCACGGACATGCAACGTTCCAAAGGTTTTGGTTTTCTTGTTCAAATGATCCGTTACAGGCCATCAAAACGGGACCAGGGTCTTAGTTTTAGTTCTAGGCGGTTGAACTTTGCTTTATCAGGTCCTTATCTACTATATCTTCAAATAAATTTCGTATACAAAACAAATATTGTTTCTTTTTAAAAAAAGTAGACCCCAAATTCCACCCATTCCCTTTTCTGTCCTTTCGTATTTATTTAATTATGCAACACAAAGCCCTAGTCCTTAAAACCATCATCATCATTGAACCATTGCTAAAAAGGATTTATTTCGTATTAAAAGTTTCTTCTTTTTTTTAAACACAAATAAAACTGATGTTTTTTTCTAACGCGGTTTTCATTTTTTTCTCCAGCATATTTATATTTTTAATTCCTGATTTTTCTTTTTGGTAAGAAATATAAAAAAGTCCATTGTTTATTTGACGCTTATTTATTCTTCTTCGTTGAGTTTTCTTTTCTAAGCATCAAAATATAAACCTACTTAAAAAAAGGGAATTAAAACATTATTTTGTGAAATATGGAAAAATTAAAAAAATAATGATTGGAGTGGTATGAGTACAAGGTATATTTCATTTACTTAAATAAGTATTTCTGTTAAAGGAATATATTTTATGTCGAATGTCGAGTGATTTACGTGAACTGCCTTGACGGCCTTGATTTACGGTGGTCTTTTCATCTACTGGGTAGATTTGAGAACGGTCCACTACGAGCCCCAATCCTTCTATGAAGAACTCAGGTTGCGATTTTTAGACGTGTCTGTACCGGTCCATATACTCTTTGCTGAAGAACTCGAGCTTTCTAATCTTTTACCATCGTAGCCCCGTTGCGGAATGATAAGCAATATGGGCATATGTTGCTTTATACACAGATCTATTCGAAGAGAGAATTATCCAACCCATTTGGTATAGGATATATCAGTCTTTAAACCAACATTCTCTGCCTGCGCTTTTGGTTATTAAACCACAGCCATTACGTGGATCGTCAAATGACAAGCTAGGACAAGTCCTGCGGGCAACTAGCCAGCCGAAGTACCAACTTATATGGTGCTCTGTTTCGACCCCATGCCAAATCATTCTGCCGAGGATATATTGAACATCACTTGAGTTATTGGAAGCACCGAGATTGCAATAACACCAAGGTGGACCATGGTAGCATGCCTCCGGGGGAATATTTTATGTCGGTAAATTATCAATGGTTTATTGCTGGTTTATTATAGAGTTTCTCATTACAAAACTTTTGTTATAAACCATCAAATAACTTTATTAACCATTTACAAACCTAGGGGGAATTTTCGATATACATATCTACACACAGCTCCAAGTCTGACATGAGAGAAAGAAGAACTCACGTTATCACTTTAAATCGTTCAGGCCTATCAATTTTGTCTTTTTTCGTCAGTTTTTCATTACACTCGCATTAGTGTAATGCATTCGGATTATTTTCATAATGAGCTAAGAAGGTTCAGGTTCAGAGTTTGCAGATACAAGGAAGGAAATTTCAATAGTATCACTTATGTAAGATACTCTTCATCCATCACCATTCAAACCAGGCTTATTTGGAAATAAATAGAAGATGTCTGGACCATGACAACCTTCGCAGCATGTCTAAATAAACTATTATACAAATTTATGTCTTAGGAATCCAGACATATAGCATAGTCGCACTATCAACTAAATAGAGATCACCCTAATAAAAATTTAGGCAGTTTGATAAATTGAACTGGATCATAACAACGTTTATGAATATCACAATAGGCGCCAAGACTGTTTTATTATTTTTTAAAGTAATTTTATAGACCTCTCAACTTAGTTCCTAAATTTCCTCTGTATTTTATCATTTATCAGGAAAGTGATATTTCGTTCGCAGTGACTACGAAAAGCTGATCCGTATGGCTCAGGCATACTAAAAGGCTAATTTGGAAGTAAATAGAACATATCTCGACAAACGTCTACTTGTCTCGACTACAGTATTAAACAAATTTATGTCTTAAGAATCTAGACATATAGGTACAGTCGCGCTATCACCTAAAAAGAGATAATCCTACGTATGCACTATACATATGTTTATAACTGCTATAGTGTTCATTCCATTTTGAAAAGTTATACCAGTTATGGCATACATGAAGTATATAAATTTTAACCAGAATCAATTTGGCTTGGAATTTGATGAAATGCAATACCTTGCCAGTTAGGGCAGTTGTCCGGGTTCAACCGTTGTCGGGGTATGCGGTAGTATAGGTCCGTTATTAAAAATGGATGAACTTCCTCTTGTTAATACCTAAATACCCAACTAACTAACTAACTAACTAACTAACTAACTAACTAACTAACTAACTAACTAATTAACTAACTAACTAACTAACTAACTAACTAACTAACTAACTAACTAACTAACTAACTAACTAACTAACTAATTAAATAACTAAGTAAATAACTAACTTGCCACAGCGAACTTGCAGAGCCGACATTTCTCGATAAATTTATATGATAATAGATATTCTAGTGATGCTTACTATATTATAAATGCATACAACTAATTTCGTCAAAAAACTCTTCCCTCTATTTGGTGTTAAAATGTGATTAAAAGAAAACCAATCTTACAGTATTTTTTATGCATGAGATCCACAATATAATTCCTATAATGTGGTCTTTTTAGCATTTTTAAGATATTTGTTTTAAACTAAAACTCCTTTACCCTTTTGGTATTTTTATGCTTTTTGGTGGCAGGAATAATGAAAATAAAAGAATCTTTTAATACCATTTAATACATGGGGTCACGTACTTGATTACATTTGTAATTCCCGCGTTTTTGTTTTTTCTCATTTGTTTTTTTTTTTTTTTTGTTACAGCTTCTAAGACATTTTCATTTAATATTAAAAATCCTTTTGGTTATTTTAAGTGTTTTTTTTACCAACATTTTCTTATTTTTAATTTCTTTTCCGTTTGCTTTGGCCAATTTATTTATTCGTTCATTTATATTCTTCCGCATTTTTTTTGTTTTTGTTTTAGACATTTGTGATTTTAGTGTTAAATATTTCACGCCCACTTTAATATTCTAAGCGTGCAACTTAATCCCACCCATTACGGAAAAATACATATTATTTTATTCTTGCAAAAGCATCTTTTTGATTTTTTAAAAAAAATTTTAATTTTATAATTTTTCTTTATATATTTTTTTTGCTTACTTTCTCCCTTAAATTAAATAGATTTTTTGTTTGCTTAGTTTCTGTTGTCAATGGACCGACCACCCTTAAACCTTCTTACACAAGCCCATCACGTTGTTAGTTTTGTTTTTTTCCGGTGGTATCCTGACGTTCGTATCCTTTTATAAGCAGCTAATTTAATAGAGTTTGTTGTGTATTTTTTTATAAATTTGTTGGGAAAAAAACTTAATTTTTTAGCGATTATGTGTGTAAACAAGTCACTTGAATTGTATCATGAAATGTTGTTGTTTTTTATATACATTTTTTTTGTATTTGTAATATTTTCCATTGTTGTTGTAAAGTATGAATTATTATTTCCAGTTTTTCTTCTAAACGTTAAGTCCTTGTATACTGACCCTTTTAAGTGGTATTGCTGTGTTTTTTTGTTGAAATCCATTGTATGTTTTGTTTTTTCTTTTGAGTATTTTTATTATGGAAAATTTAATTTATTCATAGATATTTTTGCGGTTTAACACGCTTATTGTGTTTTGATTTGTATTGGTTTTTGATACAACAACTGTAATGTTTAAGATTACAACAATTCGTTACAAAACAGATGACAGCCCAAGATTGTTTTATGTCAAGAGATAAAGAGTCACATTTGATTTACCAATACACATTTTTTTATAATGAAAAATTTTGGTTAAATCGGATCATATTTGACCCTACTTCCCATATATGTAATGTTCTCGTAATGAAGTTCTATAGAAAAAAAAAAAAAAAAAACAAGAGAATAACCTGTTTCAAAAAGTAAAATCTTAGTTAGGTTTCATAATAAAACATTTAAATTGAATTGTACCTTGCCTCAGATATACATACTAAATAGGGTGCTATATTTGAAACGAAAAGTCGATTTTTTGCATTTTATGAAAATTCGATTTTTCGACTTTTTTCATTTAAATAAAAATCGACTTTTAGACTGTAAGTATTTTACAAATAGTCTACTTTCCGACTTTTCGGCTTTTTTGACTTTATTCGACTTTTCGACATTTTTCTACTTTTCGACTTTTTTCGACTTTTTCCGACTTTTTAACTATTTTTGACTTCTTTCGACTTTTTTCCTATTTTGTGACTTTTTTCGAGTTTTTCTGACTATTTTAGAGCTTTTGACTTATTTTCCACTTTTTTAAAATGTTCGACTATTTTTGACTTGTTTTTACAATTTTCGACTTTTTGACTTTTTCCGACTTTTTTCGACTTTTTCCGGCTTTTTTTCCACTTTTTTCGACTTTTACGAACTTTATACGACTTTCAGACTTTTCGATTTTTGTTGACTTTTATTAACAAAGTCGACTTTTTTCACAAACGATAGTCGAGTTATCGACTTTTTTGGAACAAAATAGTCGACTTCGACTTTTCGACTTTTTTCGACAAAAAGTCGATTGTTCGATTATTCGAAAGTCGATTTATAGAACCCTAATACTAAAGCTATTTATTGTTGAATAGAATTGTGGACATTTAAGTCAAATTTTGATGGGGGCTTTTTATAGGGGCTAGAGTAAATGAGGCCCTATAATTACAAAATTATCAGGGTCATTGAGGCTAGTATGGAACTTGGTTTTGTAGCTTTTTGTCGAGATACGGGTATATTAAATATTATTACGGACTTTTTGTCGAGATACGAGTATATTAAACATTATTACGGACTTAAAAGCTCTTTTCGGTAGGTTCATGTGTATGGGGGCTAGGTGAAATAATGGACCGATGTTACCTACTTTTAATAGGCTGAGTCTCCAGTACCATGAAATATCATGTGCCAAATTTCATTGAATTATCTCCCAAATTGCGACCTGCAGTTTGATTACAAAGTTTACAAGCCCTATTCGGGGGTTCAGTTGTATGGGGGCTAGGTGAAATAATGGACCGATCTTAACCATTTTCAATAGGCTTTGTCTCTGTGACAATAGAGAATTATGTGCCAAATTTCATTGAATTATCTTTAAAATTGTCTGTTGTTTGATTACAAGATTTACATAGAGGGACAGATGGATACAAACGGATAGAGCTAAATCGACGAAAGTGATTCTAAACCGATTGGTTGTTTTATTACAAGGTTTACATGGACGGACATACGGACGAATAAAGCTTAGACTCAGAAATTGAGTCTATGTATAAGGATGCAGTTTCAACCGAAAGCCTTATAGCTTTAGGAGATCAAGCAGAAGATAAGAGCAAATACCAAAAGGAATCCATTGTTACACGGATGAATTTTAATTTGGGAACAAAGTGAGCATGGAGTTCTATATTGTAGTCCCAGAAACAGAAATATACCACCAATTACATAATCACATAAGCGACTATGCATAAGTCCGAGCATTAACGGAATGTATAAACTGGATTAGAATAAACATGGCGCCCACAGCTATTAATATATTTACCGACAATTAGGAAGATATCAGCTGATAGAATTAAATCTAATTCTAATCCCGTATGGGATTATAAGATAGATTTAATTGAATACTCTTCCATAGATAAGGTTTACATCATATTTATGCACCATGCCACTCGGGGTACATACACAGGATTACGAGCAAATCAATGCAAAATTTGACATGGTGATTCAGACGAATCTGGAGCATGTGGAGAGTACAGTGAAACTCTGGAGCACTTTCTTTGCCACTGTCGTGCATTCGTCGAAGTTAGATATTTTGGAATATATTTATCATGTATCCATTTAATCCGGATGCAACCTACCTCACAAAATGGCAAATTCTAAAGAATTACGCAAGAAATATACCTATTCCACTATTGAGCATCAACCTAACCTAAACTGCTACGATAAGCATTTCTAAAATATAATCCTCGGAAAAGTGGGCGAAAAAGTGAAAATGGCACAAGAAGAATTTGAGGCTTTACTCAATGAAGGTTGTTTGTCAAACATAGGAAGAGCTTCAAAATATATTGCGAACAACATGCGAACGCTGTAGTATCACAGAGAATTTGAACCGGATAAAGGCGAGCTTTGGCCGCAAATTTCCAAACATGTGGGCAGATGTTATATTCCATCATGATATTGATAAATAAAAACCATTTTACTATTGAAAAATGGTTAGAAAGTTTTTCCTCATTCGTCCAGATTTTACCCCGTCCTACTGCTATTTGTAGTGTTCGGAAAGTGCTCTCTCTCTATCTAAAATACACCTCAGATTAGAACAGGGTATACCTATTGTATACCCTGGTTTGTCATATCTCACGAAGAAGTTATTATAAAGATAAAATTGTATCAGAAAACCAGAAAATTTTTAATGGAAAGTACGATCACAGCTGAATCAGATCATAAACTAAAATGCACAGTAAGGGCAAAATCTTACAAAATGTTATCTAAAATATAAGTAAAAAGTTATAGTCGGGCGAGGCCGACCATATAATACCCTACACCTGTATACGAATAAAATGTGATTTAGTTTTCATAAAGCATTTAGGTTGAATTGTACCTTGCCTCAGATATACTAAAGCCATTTACTGTTTAATAAAACAGTAAATGGCTTTAGTATATGAAACTTTATAATGAGGTCCTATAATTATAAAGTTTATCAGGGTTATCAAGACTAGTATAGAATTTGGTTTTGCAGCTTTTTGTCGAGATACGAGTATATTAAACATAATTATGAACTTAAAAGTCCTATTTGGCAGGTTTAGTTCAAAGGGGCCTAGGTGAAATAATGTTAACTATTTTCAATAGGCTTCGTCCACAGTATTATAAAAGATCATGTGTCAAATTCCCTTGAATTATCTCCAAAATTGCGACCTGTAGTTTGATTAGAAGGTTTACAAGCTCTATTCGGGGGTTCAGTTGTATGGGGGCTAGGTGAAATAATGGACCGAAGTTAATCATTTGCATTACAACGTTTATATGGACGGACAAACGGACGGACATAGCTTAATCGACTCAGAAAATGATTCTGAGCCGATTGGTATACTTTAAGGTGGGTATAGGACCAATATTATTGTGCGTTACAAACATCAGCACAAACCCAATATACCCTCCCCACTAAAGTGGTGTAGGGTATAAATATATATATAAACTTCAACCATAAAACTTTATAAAAAAAAGAAGTTTCAATCTCTAGATACTAAACTCTTCGTCAGAACAAAGAAAAAAAAAGAAAATTTCGTTTGATGTTCAATATTAAAACAATGTGATTATACAAGTCTGAATGGGTAAATGCATTAAAAAACTGATTCTTATAGAAGTAGTAAAACTAAAATGAACCTTAAAAAACTACTTCAACTAACAAATAGACAACCGCATTACATACACATTACATACATATTTATATTCAAGTTACTTTATTCCGTTCAATAGTTACTTGGGCAATTGATGTAACTTTTACTGATATTATTAAGACAAGAAGATATTTGATGTCGATGATGACGTTGATGATGCTGGTGGCAATTACCATAACTATTCCTTATGCCACTTTATTATGATTCTTGTTTCTCTCACTCTCTCTCGCTTTGGCTGATTGCTAGTATAAGTGGAATTATATAGATATCTTTTTTTTTTTTAAATAGTTTGGAAGTCTAAAGGGTTTTTTTGTTTTTATGAATATTTTCTTAATAGACAAAGACATTTTATATTCGATATAAACTATGAATGTGTATATCTGTATGGAGATAAGTGTTGCCGGTGGTTAATGGTAAAAGAGAGCAATTTCTCAAAAGTAATGGTATGGATTAAATCCTAGACAGGAAGATCAATCATCTCCTATTTCTTAAGCATTTATATTTATTGGGACAAAACAATATCAAGCTACTTATATGTACGGCGGTCTATTACATGTCGGCGAGGTGGTATGAAAGGACCTTTTAGATCACAAAGTGTATGAGCTTTAAGTTAAGTTAACTTAAACTGGCAACACTGATGTAAATGTTGATTAAAAAAAAAACCAATGGAAAATTTGCATTTCGTATTTTTTTCTTATTTTACGACTAATGACTAATTATGACATTTTTTCTGTACTTTTTTCCACTTGATAATTTTTTGTAATATTTGTTTGATACTCGTGCCATTTAATTTTTTAAATAAATAAACTTTATAAGAATTTGAAGGAAAAAAAAAAGAAATTAAATGAAAAGAAAATATCGAACATCAAAGTAAAAATTAAGCATATTAAAAGTAAAGATTAACAAAAGTTGAGCAAGAATATTATATGCATAAAGAAAAAGAAAATAATAATTTTCTCAATATCTTTTAAAAATGGTCTTAATTGTAAAAAAAAACAGCAGAAGTTACAGAGCTAATGAATGAATGGAATAAATAGTAAAATTTGTACTTTGTTTAAATAATGCATAAGAAGGACTGCATAGGAAGGACTTGGTAACAGTCTACTGCCTGGCTTAGTCCTTACATAGATTGAAAAGAGGTCGAACTAGAGCACCACATAATCTGGTACTACGGTTGGCCAGTTGGCCGCAGGACTATGTCCTGGCTGGTCAGTTGGTTGAGTGAGATTCCTTTGGGATTCCTTTGGGAACTAACTAAATAACTAACTAACTAACTCACTAAATAACTAAATAGCTAACTAACTAACTAACTTACTAACTAACTAACTAACTAACTAACTAACTAACTAACTAACTAACTAACTAACTAACTAACTAACTAACTAACTAACTAACTAACTAACTAACTAAATAACTAACTAACTAACTAACTAACTAACTTACTAACTAACTAACTAACTAACAAACTAACTAACTAACTAACTAACTAACTAACTAACTAACTAACTAACTAACTAACTAACTAACTAACTAACTAACTAACTAACTAACTAACTAACTAACTAACTAACTTACTTACTAACTAACTAACTAACTAACTAACTAACTAACTAACTAACAACTAACTAACTAACTTACTAACTAACTAACTAAATAACTAACTAACTAACTAACTAACTAACTAACTAAATAACTAACTAACTAACTAACTAACTAACTAACTAACTAACTAACTAACTAAATAACTAACTAACTAACTAACTAACTAACTAACTAACTAACTAACTAACTAACTTACTTACTTACTAACTAACTAACTAACTAACTAACTAACTAACTAACTAACTAACTAACTAACTAACTAACTAACTAACTAACTAACTAACTAACTAACTAAATAACTAACTAACTTACTTACTTACTTACTTACTTACTTACTTACTTACTTACTTACTTACTTACTTACTTACTTACTTACTTACTTACTTACTTACTTACTAACTAACTAACTAACTAACTAACTAACTAACTAAATAACTAAATAGCTAGCTAACTAACTAACTAACAAACTAACTAACTAACTAATTAACTAACTAACTAACTAACTAACTAACTAACTAACTAACTAACTAACTAACTAACTAACTAACTAACTAACTAACTTACTAACTTACTAACTTACTAACTTACTAACTTACTAACTTACTAACTTACTAACTTACTAACTTACTAACTTACTAACTTACTAACTTACTAACTTACTAACTTACTAACTTACTAACTTACTAACTTACTAACTTACTAACTTACTAACTTACTAACTTACTAACTTACTAACTTACTAACTTACTAACTTACTAACTTACTAACTTACTAACTTACTAACTTACTAACTTACTAACTTACTAACTTACTAACTTACTAACTTACTAACTAACTAACCTAATCGTTAAACAATCCCGTTTTCACCGTTTTTATACTGTCCACGGCGAATTCATTTATTTACTGCTGCTTTGTATATCTTTCGGGCGCACCAATATCTGTAACCTGTGGACGCGTCACATGGCATTCCAACTCCCCCATTACGCGGCAAAGTTATGCGACGACATGCACTGTAAAATTCCCATGCAAGAGTAAAGTTTGAAACTGTCGAAAGCAACGAGAGAGAGACGGCCTGATTACCCTTAAACGATAATGTTAATGACACACAAAGGTCTCAATCCACACCCATATATTGTGGTAGGGTCAATTATGGAGCGATCCTCACAGAAAAAAGTAAATAGATTTTGAATCATACAGAACTTGTTTTTTTATCGAATTTCATCGCTGTACTCGCATTGCAGAGCAAATAAAGGGTGTTAAGTAAGGTTGACCTTATTTGGGAGATATATAAATTATCGTCTAAATCAATGAGAATCGGGCAATTGTGGACGAACCTCATAAAAGTTAGTTGTGAGATTAAAGGTCGCATAAGTTTTGTTTATGTAGCATTCCTTCCTTAAACCGATATTGAATGTTAAAACTTTTCTCTTGGTTTCCGATTTTTTGGGTGCTATAAATATCAATCAAACCTTATAATTAGGGAATATTAAAGCAAAATTTTGACTGTATAGCTCCTCCTGTGTGGTCCCTATTGTGATTTTAACAAACAGACGGTCGGACATGGCTTGATCATCATATAGCTAAATAAGGACCTGGAACATATATACTGTTGTGGATTTTTGACTACGACCAATATTTCGATGTTTTACAAACGGAATGAAAAAGTCAATATACTTCCAACTTTTTTTCATGGTAGGTATAAATATGATATACATAACTTAAAAAAATCGGTTAACTGAATAAAATTAATCGATTAATTTGTTACTCGACCTATGTATATATTATTACTCGGTTAAAGACAGATTTTTTTGGTAAAATGTTTACCAATTGAAGGCGGGCGAAAAATAAACAATTTAATTAGAAAAGCATAATATTTCGGGTTACAAAATCCTTTTGTGAAAAAAATCCTTTCTTACCAGTAACACGAATAAAGTCATTATGTTTATTTTATTTGAAGAAATATTCAATTCTTTTTATTTATTTAATTTAGTTGCCTTAGCATTAATTTTTCTGCAGCAATCTTTTTGTTTTTTTTCTCAATCCTCAACGTTTATTTTACGCGTTTGGCATACGTTCGCAGATTTACTTGCTTTTCCTCATCAACAACATCATCATCATCTTCTCTCGCCGTCAGCAGCATGAAGCGACTTCATCTACATACATTTTACATTAATACTCGTAGAAAATACATTAAACTCGTGGAACATTTAAATATTTTTTTCGTGACGGTCATTCCATTTATAGTCTTAAATAGCAATTGTCTATTATTTGGTTGCTTCGCTGACTCTTTAATTTAAATGTCTTTGCCTGTAGTTTTCAGGTTTCCTACCAATTGCCCACATCACCCCCTCCCCTTTTCCAGCAGCTGCCTTTTAAATAGCGTAAAATAAAGGAGTAGTCACTGCTGGTATTAAAGGCATAAGTTATTCATCGAAGTGAATGGGTTATTATTATTATTTCTATTGTGTTTTTTTTCTTGTTTCTCTATTTGAAAAATACTATTGAATGGTTTTTAGTAATATGGGATTAATTTGTGTTAATTTATTTTTAAATTTTCTAATGTAAGCTTTTAATTGTAATTAGATTTTCATTTTTGTATTCAATGTTTTGGAAATTTTATAATTTACATTCATATTTAAGATTGGAGATTAAATGGCTTTCCTGGAAAAGGACATTCATTTATTCGCTGATAAATTGATAAGTAGTTCATTTTATTAATTTCCAAGAAGTTTGTATTATATTATTGTATTGTAACAATAGATGGTTTTAAGTAGAAAAATTGGGAATCCATATAACTTTGTAATCGGCCATAAATTAAAAATCAAATTTAGTACAATACTATTTTCATTTTCATTTTTACAACTCCCGTTTAAACATTATGAGTATTCCATACTTAAGCAGAAAGTGTCTGTTGGTATATATGTTGCACACCAACTATATAAAGTTCTGAGGTTAACGTACACTGTAATAACAGTTGCATTGAAAACTAGTCCTTCAAAAGCTTCGAACACTATCTTGAAAAATAAGAGTTTTAGAATCAGAAGTTGGTGATCAAGAACATAGGGACTTATTAAGGTTTAAAGCTTACTGCCTTCTTTCTTGGGCCAACAAGCATCCTATGTTAAAACACACTCGGACTATGATAAGAGGTTTTAAAATCTTTTCAATGTGATCTGTGGTGTTGGTTGTGATGTCTTCTCTGAAGAAGCTGGAAAAGTATCTCTCAACGTATTCTCAAAAACGATAGTTTTTTTCTGGTTAAATTATTTAGGATTACGTCATTCTGAATGATACCATATAACTTTAATACTCGTGGTAACATAGCAAATTTGTGTATATACCCAAGCAGCACTTATTTCACTGATTTATAGTAAAGACTAGAAACTGATCGATAGAAAAGACGGTATACTGAACTATAATCTATATAGATCTTATCTAAAGTAAAGAATGTATTCTGAAGATCAAGACTACAGGCTGATCTGTAGTCATAATTATAGACTGGACTTTAGTCAAAACTATAGACTGGTCTTTAGACCAAACTATGGACTGGTCTTTAGTCAAAATATTGGAATGGTCTTTAATCATCTATAGATTAGCATTGCCTATAGTCAAGACTATATCCCAATCTATAGTTAAGACTATGATTAATTTATAGTCAACTCTATAGACTGATCTATATTCAAGACTATAAACTGGCAGATAGTAGATACAGTATCTACTGATCAATACTCTGATCTATAGTCAAAATTATATAGACTATATACTGGTCTTTAGTCAAAATGATAGACTGGTCTTTAGTAATCTATAGATTAGTATTGGCTATAGTCAAGATTACAGGCCAATCTACAGTGAAGACTGTAGATTGATTTATGGTCAAGACTATTGACTGATCTATAGTCAAGACTATTAACAGATCGATAGTCAAGAGAATAATCTTACATATAGTAAATACTACATACTTATCAACAGACTGATCTATAGTCAAAATTATAGACTGGGCTTAAGTCAAAACTATAGAATGGTCTTAAGTCAAAATAAATCTTAAGTTTCTATAGATTACCATTGGCTATAGTCAAGACTATAGGTCAAACTACAGTAAGAACTGCCAAGACTATTGATTGATCTATAATGAAGACAATAAATAGATCTATAGTAAAGACTGTATACTTATCTATAGCCAGGCCTATAGAGAGGGAAATAGTTTCCTTGAAAAATTTTTCATATCCTATATTGGTGAGGTAACGCTCTTAAGTGATTCCGTTGAAACGAGCTCAGTGAACTATCACGATAACAACATTAGCTATCAAAACAGTGTCATATTTGAACCCTATCAAGCTTTCAATAAACATGTCGAAAGTTCTCGACATTAAGACTCCATAGAGCCCATCGTTGTGCATATGTGAAGTTCTTTTAACTAATTTAACTTGGATCTTCTTGGCAACATCCCTGTTAAACTTTATACCGATTGAGCCAGTCGATCACGATTTACAACAAGATATACATATCTCTAAAATTTTACTTTACTTAGCATTTTAAGTCATTATGTTAATATGGTGACGTTCTTGGAGTCAAGTACATGCCACAATTGCTCACAAGTAATTAGAAAAATCAGTTATTGTAAATCGCGTCTCTTTTATATCATCACGCAAAAGCTGACTAATGAATTAGAAGGCATTATATACATTATTAATAAGACATTATTAAAGTACTTCTATATAGTGAGAATGATATGTAGTCGTCATAGAAAGGTATGTTAATAAGTAAGTGATTCCAACTGCAAACCAAGTTAATAATCAATAATGAGGCATGTTTTATATCAATTCTATTCCCTTTAGGATATATTTTAAATAGATTTTAAAACTTTGTATTCTTTATAAATACTTAAAAAGCAGACATATTAAAATCTAGTTTATATGCTATTAATATGTTACCTAATAAATCAAACATTTATGATTCAATGCCATTAAACCGCTTTAAAATAATAAACAATTTTTCCAATTGAATATTTTATAACAAATAACCCACTTAAATGACCAATTTATATTTATAAGTACAGTATCTTTTAAATAAAAAACAATATTATATAAGAATATATTTAGATAAATAAAAGGCTTAACATATTTTACGGTCAAAAATCTTAAATGTAATATCAATTTTATTATTCCATTTGGCCAGTCATACATACGTTTAAACAGCCACCCTTCACCCCCAGGAAAGAAAAGCTTACAACTGACCATTTGCTAAAAAATTGAGGAAAAAAAGTATTAGAACAAATCTGATAACAATTTTTATATGCTGCTTAAATCCTAAATTGTCAAGACAATCATAGAGTGACCGGTACATACTTATATAAATTTACTTTAGATGTTGTTGGGTAAAGGAAGGGGGAGAAGGTATACGTAATATCAAATAATATGACGTTCTTGATACAAAGTTTGTAAATTTAAGTTCGATTTTTTAGCTTCTTTTCTCTGCTATTGGATGTTAAGTAGAATTTTATATGAATAGTTATATGGGTATAAAAAGTCAGAATGTATAACTCACCCAATGATACCCTATACCCCAGATAAGACTACATAATAATCTATAGACAAGACTATAGACAGATATATATTGAAGACTATAGACTGATCTTTAGACAAGTCTATAGACTGATCTATAGACAAGACTATAGACTGATATATAGCCATGACTTTAAACTGATCTGTTGTCATGATAATAGACATATATGTAGTCAATACTGATCTACAGTCAAGACTGTAGACTGATCTATAACCAAACTATAGACAGATCTATAGCCAAGACTATAGACTGATATGTAGTCAAAACAATAGACTGATTTATAGCCAACCCCATAGGCTAATCTGTAGTCAAGACTGTAAAATGATCTATAGTCAAGACTGTAGACTGATCTGTAGTCGAGACTATAGTGTTGGCTATTCCATGGAACAGTCTATATTCTCGACTATAGCTCAGTCCATATATGGACTATAGCCATGACTATGTACCATTCTGTAGTGTTAACTATAGATCATTTTATAGTTTTGAATAAAGATCAGTTTATAGTCTTGAATTTACATCTGTTTATAGTCTTGACTATAGACTGATCTATAGCAAAGACTGTACACTGGTCTATAGTCAAGACTATTGACTGGTCTACATTTAAGACTATAGACTGATATATAATGTGGACTATAGACTAGACTATAGTCGAGTCTATAGTCTACAGGCAAGACTATAGTCTTAATTATAGATCAATCTTTAGTCTTGACCAGACCAGTCCAGATAAGTCTAGGTAAGTTAATAATCATGACTACAGATCAGTCTGTAGTCTTAACTTTAGGTCAGTCTATAGTGTTAGCTATATATCGGTCAACAGTCTTAACAATGGCACAGACTGTTGACTGATATATAGCTAACACTATAGACTAGACTATAGTCCATGATCAAACTTCATCATTAACTTAAATACCCTCTTTCAAAAGTAGTTCACATCAAAAGTCAAACATAATACATAAAATTGTAAGATGGTGCTGGTTGCCAGCACAAGAATGGACTATGTGCACATATATTTGTAATGTGGGTGATATTTTTCTTTATATTTCCACACTAGTATGAGTGTAAGTTTCCCTTTATATGTTTCTGCAAATGTGTGTAAAAAGGAGTGGGTATGTATGTAGGTATATATATGTAGTATTTATATTTTATGTAAGCTGCTTGTATCAATAAAAATTCGATTATATTCGTACATAGGATTTTCTCTATTTCTTTTGTAAATTATTTGTACACACACACACACATAAATATGAACCGCAGTATTTACATACATATAATCGTGTATTTTTTTCTTACACTAAAAGTTTGAACAAATAAAAGAAAATGATTTATCGCTGACTTGTAAGCAGGTTATCATCATATCATATGTGAAGAGTTTATTTTCAAACAGGATAATATTTATTAGTTGCTGTTGTTGTTTATTCTTTGAATTGAAAGTAGCTTTATTGAACTTATTATTTGTACTAGACTTATGAAAGGTTCTTACTTTCTTTTGGGAGGGTGCGGTAATAAAAGAAGGTATGTAAACTGGTGATTTTGTGATTTTTTTGTTTGGTATTCTAGACACATAATAAAATTCGAAACCAGTCAATTGTCCAGCTTATGTTTTTTATCTATAATAGACAAAAATTTAGTAACGAGCTACGTATGTATACATAGAGATATGTATGGATAAGTATAGTCAAGATATTGTATGGACAACATAACAACTTCAATATTAAGAAAGTATACTATTTTGCAGGCAGTACTTAGACTATAGTCCATAGACTTAAGTAATGTCTATATTCAAGACTATAGACTGATTATAACAATAGACTGATCTATTATCGAGACTAAGGACTAATCTATACTATACAATGTAGACTAATCTATAGTCCAGAATATAGACTGATCTATAATCAAGACTGTTGACTGATCTATATTTAAGAATATAGAATGACCTATAATAATGATTTTAGACTTATCTGTAATCAAAACTATAAACTGATATTTAATAAGGAACATAGACTGAAAAGTAGTCAAAACTATAGATAGATCCTTATTATAGATCAGTCTATAGTCTTGACTGTAGATCAGTCTGTATTCTTGATTTTATTTCAGTCTATATTCTTGACTATCGACTGGTCTATAGCAATACTATAGACTGAGAACTGTCCTTGTTATAGATCAGTTTGTAGTATTGACTATAGATAAGTCTATATTTTTGATTATAAGTCAGCATATATTCTTGACTATGGATAAGTCTATAGTCCTAACTACAGATCATTCTATAGTCCTGACCATTGATTAGTCTAAAGGTCGTGTTATAGATCAGTCTTAAGTCTTGATTATAATTCAGTCTATAGTCTTGACTACAGGTCTATATATTTTGATTATAGATCAGTCTATAGTTTTGATTTTGGATAAGTCTTGAATGAAAATCAGTCAACAGTCTTGTCAATAGATCAGTCTATATTCTTGACTATAGATGAGTCTATATTCTTGACTACAGATGAGTCTATATTCTTGACTACAGATTAGCCTTAAGTCTTGATTATAGATCAGACTATAGTCTCTATTATAGATCGGTTTAAGGTCTTGATCATTCTATAGTCTTGACTAAAGTTCATAGTCTATAATTGGTCTAATGGACTGTTTTAGGTCCATTGGTACTTACAATTTAGAGTTACTACATAGTCCATTATCTTAAAGTTTTTAATCCTCTTGTCATGCTGCTTTTCAATCATTCTATATTACTTTCCTTGCCTTACTTCCCCTTAGAAAAGTAACCCGTTATTAGAGCTCAACGAAATATTCATTAATTAACCAAAAACCAAATACCATTCAACTATTTCCGCTTTATTTTAAGGAAACCTGATATAATCATTAAGTAAATCATCACTGTCATAATTTTTGTAAATCAAGTATACATATTAAACATATACTCGTGCATATTGTAACACTTGTCTTTAACCCTTAAACAACTTCCGTCACCCACAATCAATATATTTCTCTTTATTGTATCACTCGCTGAGCAATCAACTCCTACTGTTACCATCTCTACTGGCACTTACTTTAAATAATAACAATAAAAATATGACGACAACCAGTAGAAAGAATATGTATTTATTAAATAAATTTTCCTTTAAAACGCCTTTTAACCATTAACTCAATTATTACAACCTACTTACACAATATCGTCTACTTACATCCACATAAAAAATTCACATATATATTTATATATTATAAACTTTAACATACTTGTGTGTGCAAGGATCTCAAGGAGCAACAATAACAATAAACCAAACTCCCCATTATCGCTTGTAAAGTATGCTTTATATTTAGAAATCTGAACATAAAAATATGACACAAGATGTCAGGCACGTTGACAGCTGTTAACTGATGCTAAATACCAACGTGCAACCCTTTTCTTTGCTTCACCAAACCCAACTACACTTTTCCATCACATTTATGCATGTATATCATCCTGTTTAAGAATAACGACAGGACTCAAGCAAAGAGTTTAGAAAGGATGTTCCTTTTGTAAGCAAAATGAGGTGTAGAAAGGATTGTTATTTTATGTTAAGAGCTGTTATTGTACGCTCTTATTGACTCGTATCTTGATAAGATTAATCAAATTTTCATAACATTAAAGATGAAGAAGACGAGAACGAAAACGAAAAAAAATAAATAACAATACAAAAAGAAATAATAATTAATAAAACAAAAGAAACTGTAAAGTAGCTACGAAATATGCAATACCGCACACAGCTTTATTAAGGGTATTCACATATTACGGCAAAGTTTAATTTGACAGACATTTCAAAATCGTGCCGACAATCACGATTCATACGAATATTATATTACGATATAGATTTCGGAATCACTTATTAATCAGCCTACAATCTCGTCAAATCAAATAGATTTGGGAATACTTAGAAGGAGTTTATTTTCTAACAAAACCCGATCTTTATAAAAAAGTCCAAATGGTTTTTATGCCAATATGTTTAGGTGTCAAATAGTTAAGGTTTAACAAAGATTCTTAAGGAAGCCTTGTAAGATGAACTATGGATAGATCAACATTTGGTGGACCTTTATTTAATTTTTATTTAAATTTTTACTCGATTGTAAAAAAGAACTTTTAAAAAAGTAGGATTAACTCCATGGAATTACTGAAAAAGACCTAAAGAAATGATGATTTTAATACAGTTGTCATAGAAGAGATATCCATTTTATTTGATTCCAAATTCACTATATCTGAAGTCATTCTCAGAAATTTTTTTTCTGGAAGTAATTAGAAAGTTAAGTGATTACATATGCGCTCATTTTCTGATCTTAAATGATACATTCGTCGGGAGAAAATGATACCCTATATTAACTCATTTTTGGCCACACAAGATTATTAGCCAACTCTTCTGAAAGAGTCCTTTCTAAGGCCTTTCGGAGCTTCTTAAGCAAAAGTGTTGTTCCATTGCAAACAAAAACAATTACATAAGAAACCATTTTAGATCTTCCAACTGTTTGAAATATGATTACAAAATAAGTTCTTAAAACTATCATATATTAAACACCAGGATGATCAACTAATGATTGCTATACATTTTGTTATTGTTTTTTAAATAATCAGTTATCAGTCATATATTGGGATAATTTTCGGATAATTTTTTAAATGCTCAACTTATTAATCACTTTTCAGTCATCAAAAGGAGTCAAAAATGACTTAGTTTACTGATTAATCATCTAACAATCTTCCAAATACTAGCTGGGTTGCATCACTTCGACAGAAGGTTACAAAAATTCACTTAGTGCTACTTTTGAAATGGTTAAAATTTGTATTATTTTGGAAGTACTTCGTTTTAGTTTTACTGGGAAGTATTACTTTACTCACCCTATTCTGTAAATAATAGTGAATACCTCTACTATTTTTTATGTCAATATTTAAAAGGGTTAAAAGGAATTATGCTTAAACATAAAACATTTTTTTAATGAGAAGTTTTAAACGTAATTGTATAAGAAAAGCGTAAGAAAATTAAGACGTAAAATGTAAGTTATTAAAAGCATCAGTGTATTAATTGATATTTAAGTCAATATTGAAAAGAAAACTCAAAGGCATTTTTATATTAACTTAATTTCACTCAAAGCACCGAATCGATTTTGTACCTTCGCTATGGTACCATTTCAATAATAAATAGAATGTATATATAGCTATAGTATTCTTAAGATTTAAAGGCGGGGGGATATATTATTAAATACACGATCTGGCGAAGTTTGTATGTCCATCTACACAACCCTCTGTTTTAGTTTAGTTTAGTTTGTTTTTTAATGTCCGTGGGTCTGTCTGTTTGTACTTACGTAAGTTGTAATTCATCTTTGAAGACCCTAGATAGTAATCGTAATATAATATATATAGTAATCGTAAATATGTAATAATTGCAATATATATTAAAACGTTAATAATGTTCCCATATTATATCCAATTTCCAAAAAAACAGCAATAGCGGTTTAAAATGTTAAAATTTACTAACACAATTGTTTTTTAGGTCATTATAACACAGTGATGTCATTTGAAGCAAGTACTTACTATGCTCGCTTACTAATAGGGATTTAAGTAAGTAGTTACCGCGAGCGATTGCTAATTAAAATGTAGTATCATTTCGAAAAAAATAGCCGACGTCATAAGAATACCTATATATGTACGTATGCATGTTTATTGCGGTATTCAATACTAATGCTTACTATGAAGAACATCTCAGTATAAACTTTCATTACCAGGTAATGCTAAAATTCCCTTAAACAATAACATTTTAATTACTTGTACAACTCGCTTACAAGTAATTAGAAAAATTAGTGAATGTAAAGCCATGAGACTGACTAATAAAGTACTTCTTTGTAATCAGAACAATATGTAGTAGTAAGTGAAATGTACCTTAATAGGTAAGTGGGTACAATGTCAAGTCAGATCTGTAAAGCAGAGATCAGTGATTCACATGATTTTTGTATGGGATTACTCGCGTACTGAACAGAGCATGATTTAAAAATTTAAAATATACAAAGAAAATGAAATTTTTACATCACAAACAATAATTGCTGAATAAGGCTTCCAAAATCTTTTCTGTTAGGCAATAATTTAAAAATGCAATTGACGAAGCATTTAGGGACGCAGTAGTTATATTTATTGCTTCCCAATCAAGAATATTTTTTGGTGAAAGTAGACTGATTGTATTGAGGCTAAATAGACACATGGACTGACGAACGTCAATGTGTCCAATTAGATGAATGTCGAAGTGCTTTCTTGCTATGATGGCATATTTCATAGTAATCTTTTTCAACCACTGGAGGAGCTTTTGCAACGACTTAACAACAACAACTTCTTACACTTCTTCCGAGATGCAAAAACACCACTTCTCTTTACAACCACACGTAACCGGTAAACCATAGTACGGATTCATTAAATAAGCCAAAAGGTTGTTCTTACTCACAGTGACACACTATGGCATGAACAGAGTTTATTCCGAACATACCTGGGCAAGATAGACAAATTCAATGGTGACACTTGTATAAGATACCTTTCATCCAACTCATACAATACTGCACATTCTCATTTATCCGACAAGCATATCCTAGGTATACGTTTTTTTTTCAAGGCTCGTATACCTGTATCATATACAATTAACTCCAACTTATTTTCACCATCGGCAACAGCGCTGAACTTGTAGAGTTTATCGTACATCAGTGTTTTTAACCGCAACTCATTCTTCCTGCGAATTTAGGTTTAAGCCACTGCATGGATCTCGAAGGAACCACAACTAACTGACCAACTCTGGTTAGACGCCATGTCAAATCATTTCTAGGACAAAAAGTAAAATGACATCATCAGTCTATAGTGATGTCATTTTTACACCGGGTTTACCATGATGTGGGTCATACATTAAGAAACATGCCCCGGGGGACTTAAAGGTGAATCTATTACCAATGCATATTACGTGCAAACTGAACCATATTTATTACTTACCGAATGAATGTGTTTTAACGCTTTAAATGTACGAATAATGATTTTGATACGAAAGACAAAGATTCCAGTTGAAAAAAGTTTAGAGATCAAGTATTTTAGACATTACTTCATAAAATGTTTTCAAACTCAACAAAAGCTTGCAAAATCTTTGAAACCTATTCAGCAGCTTTACTAGCAACTGCTTTCACCTAGAACTTAATAATTGAGTACCATACGAACTGAAGCCGACAGACCTTTAAAGATCGAATATGATGTGAGATTTCTGTATATAATCTGGCCAAACCATAGCATCCATAATATGTCAGCCAGTCATAAAACTCTCATCTCAGGGAACCTGTACAGACCTGTAGCTACGTTTAAGCTAAAGACTTCCTCTCTCTGGGATATATTGCAGCACGCGGTAAATTTGTTGGTCTTGGCCTCAATAAATTAAAAATGGGATGGAATTTATACACTTTTCGGAACAATTGATAGAGGACATAGATTGAGTAAATCTTTACAGATATTTTAAGTTAAATTCTTAACATTTTTTTAAATCGCACTTTTTTAAAAATCGAATATTTTGTCAAATATTTTTCTTACAAAATTTATTTTTTTTTCGTTTAAAACTCAAAATCGCTTATAATTTCAGTAACTTGCTTTTTAAACTAAAATTTTCAATAAGAATTTTTATTACTTTTCATACATAAATTTCCTTTAACTTTGTAATATTTCGTATTCACCACTAATACCTTTTAATTTAGCCTTTAATTAGTTTCTTTTATTCTTTTGACAATCTTTTCTAAAATGTAAATCCTTTATAAGACTTCATATAAAATTAGTTTTTTTAACGAGTATGATTTCATTTTTTACTGCACCTTCTAAACACGTTGCCAAAACATTCATATGTATTAGTTTTTCTCAGCCACAACTGGAAGGTGTATGAAATATAAAAGAAGTTTTCATTTTAAAATTCTAAGAATATTTTATTTAAAAGAAACCACAATTTTCAAGAGAAAAATAAGAAATCCTTTTTCTTATAGTGTTTTTTTTTCTCTATCTTACTGAGATACAAGTAAGTAATTCTAACTGAATGGTGTGGGTTTCATTACTCTTGTTTGTAGCTGGCTGTTTGTCGTAAGGCTTAAGCATTTTAGATAGAAGCAGTTAAAGTACAAAGTTTAAAAAGTTACCTTAAAATAGTTAAAATAAATGGCCTATAATCTGGAAGAGACAAAGCGTAATTGAGCGTTTCTAGGCGGCCAATTATCGCTTCAACCAATTCATTCGATAGAGGACCCTATCAAATAGAGCATTATATTAGCTACTTGTATATGAGAATACTTACACTTTGGCTTATTGTAAGGGAAAATTTTTCATTACAAGTAATGACTTCTTGTATATCGTTTAGGCAATTAAATTTTCCAGCTGGTCGCCTCCAAAATTTTTTCTGAAAAAAAAAACAATTATGAATGTAAAGTCGGGCATGGCCGGCCATACTATACCCTGATTATGTTGAATATGTGATTTTTTTTAAATAATAGAGAATGTGATATTTTTTAACCTTAATACTGTATTTTTTGTATAATTCTTTACAAAAAAGAATTCTAATAGTACCATATCGGGGTAAGAGTAAATATGGCCAATTCTTATAAATCATTTAAAATTCTATAAAACTAAGTTATGCTGGATTTTTTTTGACATACATAGGCGAAATAATGCACAGATTTTCACCATTTTTAACAGAGTTTGTAATTTGGTCGAGAAAAGAGTATGTGCCAAATTTCATCAAATAATCTTGAACACAGACACAGACGGACGGAGGCACAATCGCACAAATCGATAGATAGATAGATAGATAGATAGATAGATAGATAGATAGATAGATAGATAGATAGATAGATAGATAGATAGATACATACATACATAGATA
>NC_060954.1:44072108-44076744 GCF_022045245.1 Lucilia cuprina
ATAGATAGATAGATAGATAGATAGATAGATAGATAGTTATTTAGTTAGTTAGTTAGTTAGTTAGTTAGTTAGTTAGTTAGTTAGTTAGTTAGTTAGTTAGTTAGTTAGCTAGTTAGTTAGTTATTTAATTAGTTAGCTAGTTAGTTAGTTCGTTAGTTAAAGAGTTAAAGGCAAATACTTGGCTAGTATTCCGGCTCGAACACTTCTTGGAAATTCTTGGGAGTTTCGTCGAGGACATCGGTCGATAATACCTTTATTGATTCACTATAATCAATTTATTCAGATTGTACTATAGGACCTTTTTAAATACATTACATACAAATTTCTGCTTTATTGCATTCGTTAGTGGCATTCGTGTGGGTGTATTTACTGTACGTATTCGTGTAAATATAACATATGGCAACACTACATATTTCTAACAACAAAACTACATTTGAAAATTTTAACAATTTCTTACTTCATTTTTCTGATTTAAGTAGAAAAACTAATGACAAAAAACAACCTAAAGAAAATGCAAGAGAAAAAAATCGTTACTAAAACGTTTTCTTAAGTAAATACGAAGACAACTTAAAATAAATATCGGTAGAAAGTATGATTTTGACTATGAATACAACTAAATGTTACAGTCATAACCCCACTAGGAACGGTTTAGACTTCAAAGGTAAGAAAATGGGAATTTTTACTTTAATTCACTAAAATTTCTATATTAAATGTTGATTTCTATCCTGGCATTTATATACCAATTCAATTCAAGTTTACTACATGAATTTTAAAAACAAATTTCATTTTGTTTTCTTACTTATTTTAAAATCAACATTAGAATGGGAGTAAAGTGTGTTTTAGTTGTACGACGACGACGACTAAGTTGAAACCCAAGAAAATAAGGACTTAACAATCTTGACAACTACTTTCCGGTTGACATGCAATTTTCACATAAAGATAAATGCTGTGTATGTGTACTTATTACTTTTTTGTTTTTTTTTTTTTTGGTTACCAGAAATACAAGAAAATCTTAAGAACTGTAAAATAAAAAGAAATGACAAACATTTATTCAGAAAGACACTAATGTTGTGTAGTTAAAGAAATGAAAATAGACGACAAAGAAAAATTGGTTCTAGTGAAAAAATAATAATACTTGCATTTATTTGAGAATATGGTTTTAAGAACAATTGTCAAAGATCATCAATAACAAATGTATGGAAAGGATTTAACAGTTTAACGGGCAACATATTTACATATATATTTATTTTAGAAAATTATTTACACAATCAACTTTCTTACGACATCGTGGTAATTAATTCTTTATCATCAGATTTGCCTTACCATATACCAGACGCAGAAGTTGTGGAAAACTGGATAGATGTCCATTATTCCAAAAATTTTTAAAAATCTTTTTCTACAGTGATGGATCTAATCACATTTTTGAACGATTGAATATTTTTGAAATATATGACAAACGTTTAAGAATGTTAAATAATGACTTTTTTGTAGTTAGTGCCACGCCTACTGTTTGTAACACCCAAAATTATTTGTCCTACACCAACCTTAAATAATACAGAATTACTTTCTCATTCGACTTATCTATGTCCATCCGTCTGTCTGTCTGTCTGTCTGTTTGTCTGTCTGTCTGTCTGTCTGTCTGTCCGTCAGTGTGTCCATATAAAGCTTGTGTTCACGCTACAGGTCGCAGTTTTCAAGATCAAAGGCTATTAAATCGTACTATTATTTTGTCTAACTCCCATACATCCCTACCCTCTGAATAGGGCTTTTGAACTCATAATTATGTTAAAAAATTTCATTCAATTAGCACGTTGCGAATTTAGTTATACCATACAGTACTATAGATGATAATAAACGTTTGTAGTTATGTTTGTAACATCCAAAATTATTCACCCTACACCTAGCTTATATAATATAGAATCACTTTATGAGTCGATTTATCAGTCCGTCCATCCATCCATCCATCCACTATTATTTTGTCTAACTCCCATACATCCCTACCCTCTGAATAGGGCTTTTGAACTCATAATTATGTTAAAAAATTTCATTCAATTAGCACGTTGCGAATTTAGTTATACCATACAGTACTATAGATGATAATAAACGTTTGTAGTTATGTTTGTAACATCCAAAATTATTCACCCTACACCTAGCTTATATAATATACAATCACTTTATGAGTCGATTTATCAGTCCGTCCATCCATCCATCCATCCGTCCTTCCATCCGTCCGTCCATCCGTCTGTCTGTCCATGTAAAGCATGTGCACACGCTACAAGTCGCAGTTTTTAAGATAAGATTTAAGTGCTTTATTATTTGAAAAATAATCTACTGGTGTAGAGTTTCATTTGGTTGGCGATGTCCGAATATACATACATTCATGCCTTTTGAAGTTTTGAAAAGTTTTCTGTTCGTAGTAATTCAAGATGTTCCATTTGTAATTATAATTTTTATTGAAGAGTTTGTATAAAGTTTCCAAAAATAATCTGTTGCAAAATATATCAGAAATATGAATAAATTGTATCTCTTAGTCGTTGGAAGTTCCAAAAAAAAACTGAACTTTAATAAGAAATGAACATAATAAACGAAAACAACTTTTCAACTTCTTATTTGTAATAACTTATTTAAGTGCTTATTTATAAGCAGACGTTGTAAGCATTTACCTCCAGAGACATCAACATATTACAATGGCAATCAAATAGTAACTAAGAGTAATTTATTGGCTCATTACCTTTCAATATTGGATTTTGATGGCTTCCTGCTACTTTTCTCCTAGTAGAATCACAGTTTTTCATTAAATATACAAATTTTTCTAAACAAGATTCACTTCACTTTTTCTAGACAGATTCACTTAAATGACAATATTGTGGGATATGAAATATAGTTAATTTTGATAGAATATAATTAAAACGAACTCATTATAACTTAAGTTACTTTAATTTTTTAGTAAATTTACTAAAAAATTTACTTATTCTAAACAAAACAATACCTTTTTCTTAAGTCTCAATTAAATTAATTTACTTTTAGTGCATGTAACCCCAACAGGAATATATATTTTCTTTATAAATAAATACAAATAATAATATAAAATCATCTTTTTAATAACAAAACTTTCTATTAAATTTTCCTTCATTACTTTGCTTATTCATCCGTTTATACCAAACGAAACCATCCTTTTCCTTAAACAAAAAAAAAAAGGAGAAACAGCAACAAAATGTTGTCATTACTGGAATTTAGCCCAGACCAACACAGTTATCAGTTGTTATAAATAGAATTTTATAGAAAACCACATTATGGTGTAAAATAGTTAAGACGATATCTAAAAATGCAGTTTCCGTCCAAAAAGCAGGAATTTCCTTGACATTTTCATTAAGTATCATAAAAAGGACATCATCGTCATCAAAACCAAAACAATCAACTATGGTATCAACTCAAATACCAACAAAAAATACATATAAAAAAAACCAAACAACAAAGTTTTTTTCTTTTAGCTTGAAAGCATCAATTGAAACAGAAACACTCAAACACACACACACACACACCCATACACAGTTGTTATGTCCCATTACAGGATGTTGTTTTCTATTTACTTGTTTTCATTATTAAAAGGGTGTGGTGTTTGTAAAGCAAAAATTAAGGGGGGAATATGCTTCTTTGAATGTGGTTTTGCTAGATATTTGTATGTGTTATTTTTCAAAGGACTAGTTAGAGATTGTGCGAAAACCCGCCCTGGGCATCTTTATTTCTAACTGTAGTATAAACTCCTTAAATACAATTGTATTTAAGTCCTTTTTAGTATTTAAGTTTTATTTCTCAATGCAAAATAAATAAACAAACAAACAAATTTGCTATAGGTATGGATGTGAGTGAGTGTGTGTGTCTAAGCAGAAAGTCCTTTTATATAATACAACTGCAAGAGTGTGTCTTAGTGTGCTTATTTTTTGAGGGTTAATTTTGCAATCTTGATTTTATATTTTCGTATTATATCCTTGTTGCTGTTGTTTCTAAATGTTTATTTTACCCCTTGGCTAAAATTGAATGTGTGTGTCTGTGTTTGGTTTTGTGTCCTCATGTGTCTAATGTTGTGGGAAATTGCATTAATTATTCTATTAGCAGCGTAATACGTTCTTAATTGTATGATAAATTTTATTGCTTTTTTTGTGTATATTATTTTTGCTTAAAGTATTTAATATCATTGTGAAATGGTTTGTAATTTATGAATGACTTTTGTTGTTGGCATTTGATGTTTTAGAAAATAAAAGATAAATCTGAGTGGATTTATGAAAATATCAAATAATTAAGATATTTTGTACACAGTGATTTTGAATAAGTAACACACAAAATATATTTTTGGAAAAATTGTATGCCATTTAAAAGTCCATTCTGTTAAATTTAAAATAAAGACCTAATAACTGACATATCTTTGGGTGACTCATATAAACTTGAAAACTTCTGGTTTTCGAAATACTCTACACTTACTACAATGCTTAGGGTATTATGATCTGTAAATGTAATTTAATAGTTAGTTAGTCTATAGTCTAGTCAATAGTCCAGTCTATAGTCTAGTCAATAGTCTAGTCTATAGTCTAGTCTATAGTCTAGTCTATAGTCTAGTCTATAGTCTAGTCTATAGTCT
>NC_060954.1:44076844-44079130 GCF_022045245.1 Lucilia cuprina
AGACTAGACTATAGACTAGACTATAGACTAGACTATAGACTAGACTATAGACTAGACTATAGACTAGACTATAGATTAGACTATAGATTAGACTATAGACTAGACTATTGACTAGACTATAGACTAGACTATAGACTATACTATAGACTAGACTATTGACTAGACTATTGACTAGACTATTGACTAGACTATTGACTAGACTATTGACTAGACTGTAGACTATTCAGATCAAAGTCTAAACTATATTTCAAGATATAGACATAACTATTGATCAGACCATAAACTATGCTCAGTCTTCATTCTAAACAATATACAACTTTATAAAATATGACCATTAAATATTGTTCAAAATATTTATTAGACATTTTTTAGGCCTATTGGTAAAATGCCTTAAAAAATCAACCCGGTTACATTGACATTTCTGTTACCAACCAAAGCGGGCAGCGAATACAATAATACGATTCACATACACACAATTCACAAAAACATTAAGCGTAAAAGCCACAGGAAATGCCACCATGATACAATTTCTTATCACAAAACAATAAACGGTAAACGGGTGCGTGTGTGAGGGTGTTACATAGAAAATCACACACAACTTGATAAATACAAGCAAACGCCACAAGGATGATATGAATATGAATTGGAGGAAGGATGCTGAAAGTCTTTATTTTTTGGCACGCTTATTGTTTCGTCTTCATTGAAATTGATACATACACATATGCAAATTATGTTTTCGGAAAAAAACTGTAACACTCTTTAGCAACAATATAAATTTGTTTTGTATGAATGAACTTTAAGGAAAGACAAAAAGAAAACAATACCAGCAAATGTTTTAAGATTTTTTAAAATATGTATTTTTGTTTTATCGTCTTTCTTACAGCAGAAGTCTTATTTAGTTATATGTAGTGGTGGGAGACGAAATATAGAGGGTTTGCTGCTGGTGGAATTATTTTATGATATTTGTTTTGTACATATAAATTTGTACATATTCCTAAATGTAGACCATAAATAATATTTTCGCAAATCTCTGTAAATGAAAAAGTATGAATAATAATCATAAATTAGTGAACATTTGTGTAGACAGTGATTTGTTTTCATTCGTTGTATATTTATTTTTATTTCTTTTCACTTGCTTCTTTTTTTATTTTGTTCCTTTTCCTGTTTTTTATTTGTTAGCTTATCATTAAAGGACTTTCGTAGCTTATCTAAATTGTCATAAAAAGAAAATTTACATACTAACATAAACATTTTCTAAAAAATAAGTGTTTTTAGAAAAAATATAATAGAGTAAGCATATCTAGTAAAAGTGCTGTTCTTTTTATAATTGAATTTTGTATATCTTAAAAATTTATTTAAATTTTTGCAAAAATTTTTTAAAGAGATATTTTTTTTATAAATTGGTTTTAAATGATTACGGCACGAAGTAGTCATTTAGAAGAAAAGTACAAAATTTCACAATAAATGAATAATTTTCCTCTACATTTTCTTACATGCAGTCCAAGACAAATTTAGTTGCAAAATTTTCTAAATTCGACCCGGCCTTAATAATAATATTTTAATTCACAATTTAGTATAAATATTCTTATTCGTTTATATATGTATGCCTGCATAAATTTGACATCCATATCAAACTTTGTAAACCAAAAAGTTAGACTGGCGTGCCACCTTCCATATGAAGGAAATATTAAACACAACAGCAAATGCCTCCCAATTTTGACGGATTTACATTAGTATCAATATAGGATAGGCATACAATGGAAGGCTTGTCAGTCCCTTCATACAATATGTAGGAGTTCTCAATTTTTGTTTCAGCCAATTAAAGCAAAGATCAGTTACTATCCGCTGAGATCAGTTTTGATCCGTCATAGTTTACAAAAAGTAACATTACCACTGCCTTATTCATATTTTTATCAAAGGTTTATAAACTAACTTTTAAAAAAGTTTCTTTTATAAACCCTTGGTAAATATCTATGAATGAGATACTAATAATAATTTATAAACAAAAATACTTTTATAAATTTTTTTATGACAAACAAAGTAACTAACTAACTAACTAACTAACTAACTAACTAACTAACTAACTAACTAACTAACCAACTCTAACCAACTAACCAACTCTAACTAACTAACTAACTAACTAACTAACTAACTAACTAACTAAATAACTAACTAACAGGACTATAGACTAGACTATAGACTAGACTATAGACTAGACTATAGACTAGACTATAGACTAGACTATAGACTAGACTATAAACTAGACTATAGACTAGACTATAGACT
>NC_060954.1:44079230-44080548 GCF_022045245.1 Lucilia cuprina
ACTAGAACTGAACTAGAACTGAACTAGAACTGAACTAGAACTAAACTAGAACTGAACTAGAACTGAACTAGAACTGAACTAGAACTAAACTAGAACTGAACTAGAACTTTGTTTAAGAGTAGTTTTATAAACGCTTGATTTAACAACGTAATATATACATATATTGATTTGATTTTCATTTGACTGCATATGTATTTATCGTCATTAATTGAACTATTCAAGCGGAACAGCTTAGATGATTGTATTAGTATGCGTATCATTATTACAATTATTATTATTTCTTTGAAATGTATTATTTTATAGTCAAAATAAACATATGAATATAAATAAATAATCCTACTTAATAGCAACATGTTCTATTTACATATTTAAGTAACAATTTTCCATAATAAATAAATAAGTAAAAAATTTCATAAAAATAAATACGTTTAGCAACTACATATGAGCATCATATGTTTGAAAACAGCAATAAAAATCAAAAAGCCTAATTTTATGATCTACTTCAAGAACAAAGACTAAGTTTAGCAATCAGACACACATGCCACCAACAATGGCAAACATGTAAAGTTACGGTATAATAAACCACCCCACAAACTTAAAGGCTCAATTCAATTGAATTCAATAGAAAACCAATAGATTTTTAAATGTGCATGTAATTTTTACTTTATTTTGTTATTTATTTATGCATTTGTTTGTGTTTTTTCTAACCAAGAGCTTAAAAAACGATACAAATAAAAGACTCATACGTATTACAAACAATAAAAAACAACAATGTTTTCACAAAGTAAAACTAGGAAATATGGGGGGGGAATTGTGTAGCATTGTAATGTACAGGAAAAGGGAAAATATTTCAAGCAACCAACATACTTATCGCTAACAAAGTTACTTGTTTTCTTAATAAAAGTAGGAATTGTATACAAGGTGACATATACGGAGAAAGAGCTTAGCATAAATAACCACAAATACCAGTTAAAATAAAATTAAATTGAAGAAAAAAAGATGTAATGAAGTCCATAAAAAAAGATTTTGAGGAGTAGTTAAATGAAGGGCCCTGAAGTATAAAACATATAAAAATTAAGTTAAATTCCGAAAATTTCATTAGTACATTATACTTAAACAAGGGAAAATACAAGACTGTAGACTAAAATGTAGACAAGACTATATACATTATAAAATAGAGTTTATTTTCGATTTTGGTTCAAATTATATAATACACTAGACTAGACAATAGACTAGACTATAGACTAGACTATAGACTAGACTATAGACTAGACTATAGACTAGACTATAGACTAGACTATAGACTAGACTATAGACT
>NC_060954.1:44080648-44087770 GCF_022045245.1 Lucilia cuprina
ACTGAACTAGAACTGAACTAGAACTGAACTAGAACTGAACTAGAACTGAACTGAACTAGAACTGAACTAGAACTGAACTAGAACTGAACTAGAACTAGAACTGAACTAACATTGTCTGTTTCTGGTATCTTTTTGCCCTGGAAGAAGTGTAGAAATGTTTGTCTTTTTTGCCATAATTAAGACGTGAGAAGACTTTTTTGTTTATAAAATTTGTTTTGTATAAGCAAGGTTAAACCTTTTATTTCATAAATATCAATATCTCCCATTCCTGATAATGTATCATTTTGTCGAGAAAACACACTATTGTAGAATTGTACTTTTTAAAAAATCTATTTGTTTTGATTTTAATTAAGACAGAAAATCTTATTCAAGTAATTTGGATTGACATTTTTAGCGATAATTATACGTTCAAGCAATGTTTAATATGTCTGATTACATTACGTATAATCAATAAATATGCCCCTTTATAATAATCTATCACTTATACGCTCATGCTTATAGTAAAAAGTACTTAGAAGAAGATGAAGCAAAAAAGCAAGAAAATGTTTTTATTTTTCTTTTAAACAAATTTAATACATTTAATCACAGTATAAGATTACAATGATATAAGCTTTTAAATTAAGCTTTATTATCACTTGAACTTCACTTTAAATTTTGTATTTTTTTCTCTTGTCTAGATATAGACTTGTTGTGATGGTACCCAAATGTGTTGCGTATTACTTATATACATATTATAGTATTTAAATAGTTAATTTTTATTATTTCTTTTTATTTGCCTAAATAAGAGTTATTTTAAAGGAATTTTTCTGTTGCTATTTCTGTCTTTGCGTTGATGATTATACACTTGTACTTTATCATTATTATGTCAGATACACGCCCATCATTTAGTTGTGGAAATGATGATTCGTATGTAGATATATAGAAATATATTTGTACGATTGTAGACATATTATCTATTGAATTTGGCGTTGAAGTCTTTTATATTTAAACTATTTTTTATTTATTATTATTTTTTAGTCTTCTGTAACTATTTCTTATATTCAAGTTACAAATAGTAATTTCTTTTTCAAGTACAAACTGTAAAGCCTACAGCAAATGAACTTGATATAAATATATGTTTTTTCTTCACAATTTAGCAAATTGATAATTAAAAATTTCCGTTTACTTTAATAACTACACGTTGCATTTCCAACAACTAAAGAGAATTTTGTACAAAATATCTAAAATGTTCGACTTAAAAAAATTAATTGCCTATTGTAGTTAAGCTTTATGGTTGCACAAATTATATAATACTTTTTAAAATTTTTAATTTTATTTAGGTATTTATTTTATTATTTGTTTATGAATTTAAAGATTTTTCTTAAATTATTTAAAAATTTTATATATAAATTACATTGAAATTTTTTTAATTTATTTAATATTTATTTTTTTATAATATTCATTAAACACTTTATTAGTTATTATTATTAAATCTTTTTCATAGTTGAATTTTTTTTCACAATTTTTCTTTCAAATCGTTACTTATTTAAATCGCGTTCACCGCTTGACTAAGTTAAACTAAATCCACATTCTACGTTTGTATTATTTTACCTAAAACAAAATTAAGCGCACAAAAGTGAGAAAGTAGAAAAAAAAACAAGAAAAAAATAAATAATAATAAGTATCTATAGTATCCAGTGAAATGTGATATGTTCTTTATAAAAGTAGAAGATCGCTCAGACGAATTTGTAAATATGTCTGTATTTGATTTTTGTCATTCATACTTTGCACATTCTCTCTTTCTCTTATGATGATATGATTAGTGCTGCTAGTGATAGTAATAATAATGATCATTATTTTTGGATATTTATCATTATTACTCATTTTTCTTTCTAATTCAATTGTTATTCGTAAGATGAGCCTTCAACGTATTTTATTTTTGTTTAGCTTAACAACTGATTGTATGTATTTAATATACTGGCTACGATTTGTAGAGTAACCGAAGTAAAATTTAATTGAAATATTTAAAATTGCTGTCATAAAGTTATGTAGACATAGAATGTACCTTTAATCACTCCGAAGTCATAAATTATGTTGGGCTTTATGTAATCTCGGAGTAATTGGCAATAATTGGGTAGTCTTCTGACCAAAGAGTTATTTATTAAGGAACACTTTCCAATGTCAATAAAATCTAACTAACTAACTAACTAACTAACTAACTAACTAACTAACTAACTAACTAACTAACTAACTAACTAACTAACTAACTAACTACCTAACTAACTAACTAACTAACTAAAACTAACTAACTAACTAACTAACTAACTAACTAACTAACTAACTAACTAACTAACTAAATAACTAAATAACTAAATAACTAACTAACTAACTAACTAACTAACTAACTAACTAACTATCTGACTAACTAACTAACTAACTAACTAACTAACTAACCCAACTAACTATCTGACTAACTAACTAACTAACTAACTAAGTAACTAACTAACTAACTAACTAACTAACTAACTAACTAACTAACTAACTAACTAACTAACTAACTAACTAACTATCTGACTAACTAACTAACTAACTAACTAACTAACTAACTAACTAATTAACTAATTAACTAATTAACTAATTAACTAATTAACTAACTAACTAACTAACTAACTAACTAACTAACTAACTAACTAACTAACTAACTAAATAACTAACTAACTAACTAACTAACTAACTAACTAACTAACTAACTAACTAACTAACTAACTAACTAACTAACTAACTAATTAACTAATTAATTAACTAACTAACTAACTAAATAACTAACTAACTAACTAACTAACTAACTAACTAACTAATTAACTAACTAACTAACTAACTAACTAACTAACTAACTAACTATCTAACTAACAAACTAACTAACTAACTAACTAAATAACTAAATAACTAATTAACTAACTAAACTAACTAACTAACTAACTAACTAACTAACTAACTAACTAACTAACTAACTAACTAACTAACTAACTAACTAACTAACTAACTAACTAACTAACTAACTAACTAACTAACTAACTAACTAACTAACTAACTAACTAATTAACTAACTAACTAACTAACTAACTAACTAACTAACTAACTAACTAACTAACTAACTAACTAACTAATGGTATTTGAAGTGCTTTACGTGAGTACGTGCATTTTACTCATGTACTCGAGACAGAAAGACTGGTATCATAGGGCGTGAGAAGGGTAGGGTAAAAGGGGGATCATACGTCATAGGGGCACATCTGCCAAAGTGAAGAACTTGAAAACTGAGTAATCGATTTTATCGCATTATCAAATTTTGTTTTCGTTTATCGATTATCTATCATCCCTGGAAATTTGAAACATTAACTTTACATATGAAGGGACATGATTAATTGTTTTTCAAAGGGCTGTGAAATATTTCACTGTGTGAACTTTTTTGCCCAATTTTTTTTTAGTTTTTGTGATAGAAAAAATATATTGGTCAGTATTAGAACGTCAATAATAGTGAACAATAAGACATAATAATATTTTCGTTAATATAGTTTGAAGACCAGAAAAACTAAACCCTAGTTTTGCCCGTGGGCCACATACGACAAATATATGTAATTCTTGTGATGTAGAACAAAATATGGTTAAAATATAGAAAAAATCAGTAATAATTTATTTAATTTTTTTTTTTTTTTGAGTTTTGTTAAATAAACAATAAATATCTGGTTTATTAAGCTTTGTTAAATGAATTAAAGTATAAAACAGCAAAATAAGTTTTTATTTTTGTAATTTTTTCTTTTATTTTATTAATGACAAATCTACCCCATCCCCTTGGCGCATTTACCCCATGGATGGGGCGGTATCGCCGTTTTTGGTCAGTGCGGAAAAGTTAAAAAAATATGTACAAGAGGATGATTTAGGAAAGATTGAAAGGAATAAAACTAAAGCCAACATATCTAAGTATCCGAACCAAGAAAAAAATTAAGAATATGTATTGTGGTTTTAATTTTGGATACTTATAGATAGTGGAGTCGATTTAGCCATGTCCGTCTATCTGTATGTCTGTGTGTATTAAAGTCGAAGTACTTTTCGTGAGTACCTGACGCGCAGCTTCATCTCACTTTTGAAACCACTGGGTAAGTATAATAAACAACTCACCACTGCCCCCTTGTGTATTTCACACGCAGATCGCAATTTTTGTACATGGATGGTCCGGTCCATGTACAAGCACTTTGCTCAAGTATTTAAGCTATCTAATCTCTGACCATTTTTGCGCCGTTGCTTAATTTCCGAGACGTAAAACATTACTTCCGTTTACAACCACCCAAATAGCATGACCTGTGTTGAGTCGGCAACTGCACCTAGAGACGTATCCGGTAGGCCGAATCCGTCAAATAAGCTGAGACTTTCTTCTTACTAACAGGGATACACTGTGGTAGTTCTGGCATAAACAGAGTTTACTCTGAACATACCTGAACAAGAAAGGAAAATTTAATGTTATCACTTGTGTATGATACCTTTCATCCGTCATCATTCTAGTCAGTACACTTCCCCCAGTGGCACATTTATAAAAGAAAATCATACGACACATTCATTTAGGTATACGGGTGGGTTGAGACTCGCATACATCTACATCCATTCCGTATCATATACAATTGACACCAACCCATTTCCAAAGCTTAGTTCCACAATCACTCCTCTTTTTGTTATCTGTTGTCTTCGGCAACAGCATCGAACTTATCCTGAAACATCAGTCTTTTAACCGCCACTTACTCTTCCTGCAAATTTCAGGTTAAACCACAGTCAATATGTGGATGCCGAAAGAATCTTAACCAATTGGCCAGCCAGAACATAGTCCTGCGGGAAACTGGCCAACTAGTAGCATCTCTATACCCCGGATTGCAATACACCAAGATGGGATCTATCAGCAAGCAAAAATGCCCCGGGGGATATCTGTGTGTATGTTGAAATTAATTATCAGAAGACCCTAGATATTTGAGGGATCTCATTTGGCTCATAAATAACGAAGATATGAGTAAGAATCCAAGACCACCTCAGAAAATTTTCATCAAACAAAAAAAATTAAGTATGTGGGACCTGGCTTAAGTGAGAACCCATAAAAGGGGAGTTTTTAGTACTTTTTCGTAAGGTACTTTTAGAATTTTTCTATAATATTGAACCTAGAAACATGAAATTAAGTATGTAGATCCCAGATTAGACGGGAACACTTAAAGGGGGATATTAGGTCATCAATACAAAGCTTTAAACCTAATACTATTTCTAGTTCTAGTTCAATTATGGTCATCAATACTAAGCTTTAACCCTAATAGAGCCGCGCCTACTATTTCTAGTTCGCCCATTTTTGTATTAATATTAAAACTATTGTGGTTTCGAATATATTATTGAAATGTTAAAATTTTTTCCTCGTCCAAGGAATTTAAATGTGTCTCGACGGAAAGTAGAAATTTTTTTTTGAAATTTTCGTAAATTTTTTATTAAAAAAATGTTATTTTTTTAATTTACTTCTGTTCTACACGCTAAAAAAATGCAGAATATGAAATCTTAGAATTTTTGAAATAAAAATTAATCTCATTAAAGAATTTTTACTAAATGTCTTTTTTTTTACTTATGATGTCTTCATATTCTCCATGACTTAATACCTCTAAAATTAATTTAAGCTTTGGTGACGTTAAGCATCATGCTCATAATACATACATAAGTACTTTGCTCCCAAAAATAAATTATAAAAAACCCCTGTTAGAAAAATAAAAATAGAAGAAGAAACTAATCTACTATCAATTTGTAGACATTTGATTCATTTAACTTAATCAACCCTCCACACATTTTATGTATTTTTTTTGTTATTATCTTTTATAGGCATATTAAGTTACATTTTATTTTCTACGGCTTTGCTGAGTATATTTTTTATCTCTATTGATAAAAAAAATGTATTAATGAAAATAGTAGCAATAAGAAAATTATTAGTTTCTTGGAAAGATCAAAATTAATTTTTTAGAGCGAGCTTTTCATAAAAAAGCTTTAATAAATGATAAAAGAGAAAAGTTGGAATTTTATTATAAAACCCTTAAAGTATACAATGAAAATTAGTTATACAAAATAATACAAAGCACTGGTGAAGATGTCATTTCCAGACGACAGATCATAGATAAAACATCAGAAATGATTTTAATATAAAAATTATTTTTTTAAAAATAATTTTATACGATTTATTTAATGTAACCAAGCGCATTTGTTGTCTTAAGAAAAAACAAAACAATATTACATATCTATAAGAAAATCTTCTTTAACACTTGAACTCTTTTCAAAAAAAAAAAAAAAAAAAAAAAACTCGTATTTTTTGTACATTCTTGGGTGAAATCTTAAAATGTTTATATATACAATGTACATCACCTGCGGTTTTTTGTTTACTATATTCATACACAAATCTTAAGTACATTTTATTTTTAATACCACAAACAGCTTATTGACACCATATTCACACTTTTCCGCCTACGGTAACACAAAAACTCACATGAGCATGAAGCAGCATTAAAAACCTCATCGTCAACATAACCGTCCTCATCAAACTCTTGTGCATCTATATCATTCTTAAACTCATCAAGCGGATGTAACCCTTTTTGATTATTATAAGTAATACATATTTCCTCCCATTACATTTACAATGTTTTCCTAAAACCCTTCCTTTTTTACACACTTACATGTGAGTAATTTGTATGTGTGTGTGTTTTTAAGCTACTTTGGCAACAATAAAATTGTTGCTTACTGCTGTAGGAAAAAACAAACCTTCGAACAATGCGAGTAGGAAAAAAAGAATAAATATTTGAAGGAAATTCATTTGCGGAAAATTTGTTAAACTCTCACATCATGCCACAACGCCGAAGTATGTGTGAGCAAACCTACTCGTATATACGAGGTTTAGGAGGAAGTAAAATAATTAATATATGCAATAGATTATAGACTATATATTAGATTTTAATGTAAACTTTATTCAAGATCACATACTATAGACTAGACTATAGACTAGACTATAGACTAGACTATAGACTAGACTATAGACTAGACTATAGACTAGACTATAGACTAGACTATAGACTAGACTATAGA